>NW_017259279.1:913641-928661 GCF_001594045.1 Atta colombica | reverse complement strand
GGGGGGGGCAGATGGACGCGTCGCGGATTCGCGGGGCGATTTATTCTGGTACACCTGATCCGACGCGTTGCAGGCGCCGCGAATACCATCCGCGCGCCCCGACGCCGGCGTCGGTCGCTTCGATTAAACGAAATTATTAACGCGACGCTCGATAAACTAATTTTCATTTCTGATATTTTAGCCAATTATGAAATGCAATTATTTTCGCGCCCAGCCACCGCTTTTAATGTCGCGCCGCGTCGGTGTCACTGACGACGACGACGATGACGACAATGACGGTGAAGACGACGATGACGACGAAGGCGACAATGATGACGACATGATTGATGACAATATTGACGATGATGAGATCATGGATAATGAGGATGTTAATGGTGAAATTAAATAGGTTGCTATTATATTAAACCCTGAATAAATTGTAGTCAAATCATGCACCGAGAGAAAAAAAATGATTGCAATTACTATAATTTAACTATAAATTATTTATAATCATTTTTAGTGCTAACTGTATATATTTTTTGTAGAATTATAAATAGGGAGACTTGTTGGCACAATTTTCACAATTTTGGCATTAGATTTTTTTAAACAAATTAATTATGATTAAAATATACTATTCAGATTTTTATCATTTTTTTATAATAAATTACTATTGTTACTCAAAATAATGTGGCGTGTACTAAGAGACAGACACTTTTCTTTTAACTTATATACATATTTAGATTTGCTTTCTCAAACCAAAGGTCATTAATACGAAATTAGGAAATGCTTAAAAACTTAAAAACTTGCCTCCTCTTAAATTAAATTTTTCTCTTTTTTTTATTGTAACATTTGTTTGATTTAAATAAAACTTAGGGAAAAGTACCTGAGTTATAAAAAAATATTTTGCGGTAACTTTTCCATTATTTCTTTCATCATACATAAACGGATTGCAATGCCAATTTACCTTTTATGCTCCGAGTCTATAATTGTTATAACATAGCAGCAGTAAGAACTATAAAAATTAGCAGCTCATAATTATTTCACCATACAATTATATTGATAAAAACGTCAAACAATTTTTTATCAATACAAGTTAACACAAATCTGTATTTGAAGGAGTGATGAAGGAAAATTAAAAATACTTAAGCATTATGAATCTCGAAGTCATTCTCTTGATGTGGTGTTCTTGCGCGAGTGAGAAGTTTTCGAAGATAATTATTTGATTATTCGTATATAGAATTACTAAAATTAGCTCACATCGCGGCAAAAATTAATTAAACAAGTTTTGCAGCGTTTTTAAAGAAAGATTCAAGTATCGAAGCGTAGCTGCGAAAAATCAATTGTAGTCTGCAAAAAGACGTACCTCCAATACGGGTCGTCGATACTTCCGTGTCTGAGGGAGGAAGCGAAAAAAGGTATCGGGTGACAAAAAAAAATATTTCAGGTGACGACCGATGATCAATCTAAATCGAGATTCATGAATTTAATAGGGCTCCATGGACTTTTATAGCCCTTTCCCTCCTCCTTTTGCACCTTTTACTCTCTTTCTCTGTCTTTCTCTATCTTTTTTCTCTTTTTTTTTTGGAAATCATATCGAAACCCCATACGTTCCGCCACTTTCACAGGCACCGGACGTTTGCAATGGTAATTCGCGGCATCGCGGTAAAAAACTACCCCGACTCGATGGGAGAAGGGGGCGAGGTTCGGTCGGTGGGAAAAAGGGTGGCATACGCAGAGGTAAGCGGGGGAGGGCGGAGGGGGAAGCAGCAGCCATCGATCACGAGTCTGTTTACCGATTTTTCCGCCGGGCGCCATGTGGATATTTGTAATTACAGAACCGAAGCGGCCGCAGTTTTTATTCGCGATCCGAACGACGATTTTTAATTTCGAGTAATGAAGCGCTACACACCGGCCCCGCCGCTGTTGATATTCGTTATTAATTTTTAATCGCTGCCCCGCCCGCGCACACTGGCAGAGCCCAGATGTCGAATATTGTCTCACGCTGAAAATTCGCAAAAATTCTCCACTATTTTTTCGCCGCCTCTCTTACCGCCGATATCTCTCTCTCTCTCTCTCTCTCTCTCTCTCTCTCTCTCTCTCTCTCAAGTTTTCGACCGTGACAATCGTATCGTTGCTCGTTTAAAAACACGCCTAATAATTTACGTATCTGTTCTCTCGTGTGTATCTTCTGATTAATTTGCTCTTTAAATTTCTCTTCTCCTTAGCTCATGTCTCTTTTGTTTCCCCCTTCCGCTGTTGCTCCGCATATTTGTATACTTTTTATTAAAAAAACTTGGCGGGTCGCGAGAAACGGTGGTGCATTCGCAAATATTACACGAGGCGGCACGGCGCGGCCCGCTCGCGGAGGCACGCGCGCGCCGCAATTTGTCGGCGTATCAAAACGAAATCAAGCCCGGCAAGATAAACGTTTCGCTGTCGGACCCATGCATATTAATTTTAAGCCGCGAAAAAGCAAGCTTCTCCCTGTCCGCCCGCTTTCCCGCCTCTCTCACCCTCTTTCCCGTCCCTCTATAAATGTTGTCTCGTTCTCTCTTTTGTTCTGCGCCGCTCTATCGCCCATCCATCTCCGGTCGAAAACGCAAAACAAAGCAATTCGCGCGATCCGATCGGGAAGCGCGCGGACCGATTATTTTCCGATCGGCGGACTTCGCGCGTAAAAACGGCCGCGCAATTACAAATTAATGCACACCCGGCCGGCCAGAAAAAATAGAGACACACCCGACCGCCGATCATCGGCGAGCGCGAATGGCCCCGGCTCGGAATTAAAAAAAACATTATTCTTTAGAATTATCCGCGGTAACTGCAGTCTCGCTCGTGCCGCGGCGGAAGCGATGCATATTGATACTACAAATATGCGTTTCCCGCTCTTTCTCCCGTGCGGGAGAAGATTAAAATTTACCGGCCCGGAGGCCCGCGAGCGAACGAAAAGAGCAGCCGACACCAAATGAACGGCTCGTTAAAAATTAGCGCCTCATCCAGGTCGCGATCCCATGTCTCGAGTACCTTTGACGATATTTTTGTTTTTATAATTCGATGTCGTTTAAACGAAAAGCGACGCAATAGAGAAGATAAATGGAGTAAGCAGAGAAATAGAGAAAAATGACACATTGTTTTAAAAAAGGAGCAAAGAACGTGAAATATGAATGAGTTGAAAATAAGCAATAAAACAATTAACTACTCGTGAACATCAAATGTACTAAAACAAAATAAAAAAGCGAATACGATGGCGCGGTAAATGGTGCGCAAATAAATAATTGAACCAACGAGATTGAAACGAAGTCAATATATTAAAAAATATTTGAAAATAAACATTTTGCAAAAGCGTCACATTCGATTTTTCCACCTAATCGCCAATCGCCATGTGAATGCCTTTTTGATGCAGTATCATTCTGCACATCGCATTCGCACATCTGTCACTTTTGGTGCATGCAAAGAAACGAAACCGATTTCGATCGAGGAGGACAATAGGGCGGAGGTCATCCGATGAGTCTCCGGAATCGACGATTGACAAGGGAACGGGAGGGAAGGGGGGGGGGGGAGCGAAGAGAGGTGGAAATCTCGGCTTCAAGTATGTCGCTCTTTGATGTTGCGATCTGCCCCAAACAGCTCGACAGCACCGCCGAGTTGCCCTCTCCAAGCGGCTTAGCCGGCATCAAAGAAAGTGCCTTGGGACTAACCCCCATCAACTGCCATCCTCTCACATTCCCGCCGATGTTCCGCATTATATCGCCAGCCAGCTAAATTTCTTTCGGGAAAGAGAGAGGGGGGGGAGGGGGGTAAACAGGCAAGAAGAAGGTAGCGCAAAGAGGGATGGAAATGAGAGATGCGTTTCTGAAAAATACGGTGGCCGAACAGACTCGATGAATTACTTTTTGGTCCTTTGAGCGAGTTAGACGATTTGAAGGGAAATTTCTTTTCTTACGTTCCGATATACATTCCTGTTTTTCCAAACAATCCGTAAAGTTGAGAGCGGAACAAAATAAATTTGCTCAATCACGTTGTATTCTTCCTTCGTATTCTTGCAATAATAATAATCGATAATCGTAAAGATTATTAAAAATAGAATAAGAAAAACTAGATATTGTTGATTTTCAAATTGTTTTAGATTTTCTCAATGCGCGCGAATAAAAAAAGAATTTCAATCTTTGCGCGCGCCCGTGTGTGTGTGTGTGTGTGTGTGTGTGTGTGTGTGTGTGTGTGTGTGTGTGTGTGTCTGTATTTTTTAAATTTGAATCTCTTCCATATTCCATATATATTTCCCCATTTCCTGAAAGAAAACGTTCTTATAAGCTTTTTTTTTATTATCGGTAATTGCAGCGTTGATCGTTAACGTCGCGTAAAATGAAGAAATGCGTTGGATTTATTTCTCCGTGTGCGGCTGTTCTCCTTAAATCGCAATCGATAATCCCGGGAGTGATCACGCAGAACGTAAAAGAATTGGATTAAACTGGCGATTCTTCTACCGTTGATGAGTATCGACCCCTCGATAAATCGAATGCCAGAACCGAAACTGCGCGCCGTTTAAGAGACTTAACCTCCGCGGTGCGGATGGGTTTCAGCGGACGGCTTTTCCGGACTATTCTACACGCAATTTCGTGTTTAATATCCGAAATAACTCGACTTCCTCTTCCACGTCCGTACCGTTGCACCTGCACTCCCTGGAACAACGTGGCGCAAGTTTGCAACGTTGGCTGAGGCGACGAAATAGCTCGTTTTCCGCGCGCGTCCGTTTTTCTCTATCCTTTATCTTTTTTATCTGTGATACTTTTTCAGGATACTTTATGTATGAACAAATATTCTGATAAAATTATCAAGAAATAAGTTAATGCACGTTGCAAAGATACGCCACGCGTTAACTGTCGCAATCTGAAACGATATAACGTAACGAAAAAATTTCATACAATATTCATTACATTTATACCAGAATAAGACAAATGCAACTTACTTTAATGGCGAAAATGGAAAATAATATATGATGGAAATAAAAGCGCGCGCGCACGGCGTTAAAGTACTTAATTAAACTTTGAAAGCAGTTACATGGCATAAATTCTATTTTATTCCGTTCCATTCTCCCCCTCCCCCCCCCCATCTCTCTCTATCGTTATATCCCTCTCTTTCTCTTTCTATCGCTACCTCTATCCGCGGGACGTTCCATCGCCGTTTTCGTTCTCTAAAATTTCATCCCGCGTGCGTTATCCCGCGACCGTTAATCGTCGACCGGCCGCGAAAAATTTCACCGACCGGCCGGCCGGCAACTCTGCCGGCCCGATAAATAAAACCGCTTTTCAATTACGAAATTAGTGTATTATTAACGCGCCGATATTTTTCCGATAATTTCGTGCGCGCCGCCCTACGCGACCGAAATTGCCCGATATAAATCGTTGATTTTTCTCTTCCCCCTTTACCCTCCCCCCTTTTTTTTTAAATACGACGCAAAAACAATTCGGCCCCGCGGCATTGCAAATCTATCGCGGGTCGACGAGTTTCCACTGCGGAAAATCGGCCTACATCTCGTATACTTTCCAGCGTTATCTCGGGGCCGATGACTTACAAATGTATTTATAAAGGAATAACATTTTATTAAGGAATAGCAGTGATAAATACGTATATGAAATAATAGATAATAATTGTGATGAATCTTTTACATGCCATGTATTACAAATGTTATGATATGAGATACATGTTTCATGTAATGCATTTATTGCATTTAATGTATTGAATTCAATTTGTGCACTTCGGGCATAAATCCCGCCCGTTAAAAATGCCGTATACGGTATATCTCAAACGTGGAACATACGAGATATCAAGTTGAACAAAGAATACAAAAGCCAAGCACTTGTATTTTGCTACACTCCATTCTTTACTTTCCTCTACACTTATGGACAAGTTTTAAATATATATATAGAATTAAGGTGCCTAATAATATTGCATAGACTATTTTATAACTATAATAACTATAAATTAATTTATTCAACTATGCATTAATTCTATACATATAAAACTTGTATAGTTGCCATCACTATGTTTTTCTTCGAGTGTATTAATTAAGAGTGTATAATTTAAGAGAAATTTTCTTCCCACCGTTTTCAATAACGTATAATATGATTTAGCCCTTGCTGATTCTCTTAGCGCATAGTTACTCTCTTAACGAAACGAAGCGCGATATCCTTTTCTGTTGAAGGCGAGGAAAATTCTACGAGGAGGTAAGATACCTCAGCGAAACTAGACGAACGAAGAGCAGACTCGCCGTTGATAGCGTATCTTAGCGGTGAATGAGGCTTAACGTCATTTCACTGAGCGATTCTCCGGACGAAAAAATATCGATGAGTTATTAAGGATCCGATTTCGTTGCGCGAATGAAATTTCATCCGTCTTCCTAGTTTTCCAACCCTCGTTGCTTTTTCATTACTCGATAGATACCTACGTTACATACATATTAGTTTTAAATTTGCGGATCTTAAAACACGATCAACAGCTTTCTAAGACGATCGATTTTCGATAGTTCTTTTGTAGGAAATCAAAAATCAAATCGTAATCAAAACAATTAATATCGCCTGACAGAAATCAATTATTTCGTAGAGTTTCAGAAATAGATCCTTATTGAATAAATCTTCGTTCTCTCTTACGAGAAATTCTCTTACGAGGAATTGTATATGAAATTGTATTATATTTTGGCGTATAATTCATGCATATAATTCATCGATTTAACGGAAAATTTGTAAGAAACATAAAAATGATTTCCCTCGCGTAACATTAGATAGAATATACACATTTACGTACACGAAATCACCTTTCACGAGGGAGGAGAGGGCGAAAGAGGAGGTGGGCTCTTGCTTCGATATCTCGAATTCGACTATCCTAGCCGGGCCAATGGCGTTTCCGCCATCGTTCAGCCACGACTGATCTCGCTGCAATAACATTATATCTATTAGCGGGCACTCGATACTATTAATAATTAATCGCGAGCTAATATCCCGCATTTGGCCGTACGCATTTCGTCTCCCTTCACCCGCCCCCGCCTGCTGTACCAACCGTCCTTCTGCCCCCGCACTCCGTTCGCCACCCTCCTGCGGCACAGAGTCACTCTAGGCTCGTCTAGGACGAGCGAGATACACGGAAATGTTTCGAAAATACCTATCCCTCCCTCCATCCTCTTCCCCGTTCATCGATATATCTATATGTGTATATATACATATATACAATATATATATATATATATATATATATATATATCACGTCGATGTATACCGCCCATTCGACATGATATCGCGTCGTGTGATATAATATCGGTTTCCGGAATACGCGATCAAAGATACAAAGCGGAAAGCAGGTAACGATGCCGTCGCTCGAAGGGCCACAGGGAGCATTACGATATATGGAAATTAATGATTACCTGTCCCTCGAACCTCTATCTCTCCTCTCTGTTATATCCTCTTGCTCGCGGAATCATTAATCCTTAGATAAGCCAAAAAGATCTATACGCGGCGCGAAATCTTGAAAAGTGATCGGCCATCCATCTTTAATGCGTTCGATTTTAATGCATCTGTTTCTAATAGAAATTAAATATTCAATTAAATTTAATTATACATGACTGAAAATATAATCCACTCTCGTCAAGTTAACTTTCCGTCCCTTTTACGAGAAATTGCGTGCAAAAAATTTTAATTTGCATGCAATTAAGTACGTACAAAATTTTTAGAAACAAGTCTCTGGCTTTTGTGAAATTTTTTTCTGGCGAAGTTGGAATAATGGCACATTGAAAATTGTCTAATGTAAAAAGGACTTACGCTCCGCGCCGCAGGTCTCGGTATTATAATGAATTTTTGACGCTGGCAATTATTAATACACCTACTGTAACCTCAGCCCGTTCACTATGCGTCACTATGCCATCCCGTCAGTGAAAAATGATATACATCGCCGTAAAATTCTAGTTACCAGCGCGATTACGGCTTATGGCTCGACACATGTATTTTAATAACCGAGCCCACGCGACCTCTTTTATATCGCATGCTTTTCGCGAAAGATTATACATGAAATATTATGCATCGTATTGCGCGTATGGGATATGAAAAAGACATATGTAGACACAATGTGCATTGTCGCCCAAGTTCGCGGTATACATATAAGGTATCCCTTGAGGGTTGGTTTATCTCTATGCTACTATTATCTCTAAATTTTTTTGACGAATATAAAATAACTTTTTGAGATGCAATTTGTTGCGTTATCAGCGAATAATTACGCAACAGTATCTCGGGGCGAAGGAGGTACCAGCGACAGGGGTGAATTGCAGAAGGGATGGCGAACGAGGGGTGGCGGAGGTGTATATATTCGTGGCGAAAACACCTGTGGCTCCGCTCTCGTTAGATTCGCGCGACTTTTCCAAAGATAGCGAGGATGCTGTCTTTCTCACTTTCGCCATACTAATTCGCCCGTGTCTCGCAGTCCAACCACCACCGTCGATCTCGCGACTCGTCTCTCCTCTTTACGGGCTTTCTCAGTCTTTCTCTCTCTTTCTCTTCCTTCCCTTTCCCGCAATCTCAAAATAGCACGGTCGATTACTATATTGCTTCCGCAAGAATAGAGAGACGCGACAATTTCGTCGAAGTCGCTACGAGTTGTGGATGCTAGTGCTATTTCAGAGCAACGCTTTCGTTTCGATTCCTAATAAAGTGTAGCAGCAGCACGCGTACAGCGAGATGAAAAACTTTTCACATCAGGGAAATAGAATTTAACATATATTTCGCTCATTGTGTGATTGTAAGAAAAGAATTGAAATATAAAGAAAAAAGAAAGAACATACTTTTATTCTTTTACAATCAATTTTTCCGCAAAATTTTAAAATATTAATCTCAAAATTGCATTTTGAAATTAATATTTCAAAATTTTAATGATTCAAAACATTTAAACTCTTATTTTCTGGAGCACTGCTTTCTGAGTTGTATCGTTGTTGTAACAAATGAGCGATATATACTTATTTTTTCGGAAACATTTAATTTCTATATTTAACGTCTCACCTTTTTTTGAAGGTATGAAAAAACTTTATTTTTCCGTTTACCTTGCATATGTTATTGACAATTAAATCAAGGATATTATCTTTTTATTGTTCAAAAGCGTCCAATGCCTCCCGTCAAATGTCTCTATCAAATCAAATTTCGAATTCTGACCTCCAGGCATTTGCAAATTCTCCACCTCTTGATTTATGCCGAAGTGGAGAAGGTCCCTTATCTCCAGGAATCCGCGAAAGCTGCGTTATCCTTCCCCGCGGGCAGACGGGCGTGGAAAAGGAGCCGACATGATGGCTAATCGGCGTTAATGCGATCAAGCGGCTCACAGTGCCGATCATCGCGCAAATCACTGCCGTTGATCAGCAAGTGCGCTCGAGCGTGATCTCTACCAGGAATCTCGAGATGCCGAACTGATATGAATCCCGGTTTGCCTCGCGGAAAATCAATCCGACGCAAAGAGATGCATCAGGCTTGATCTGTGTCCATTACGCGATGAAGGGGAAAGAGGGAGAGATAGAAACGGAATGGATACGGATAATGGTAACTAAGTTATTACACGAAATAATCTTGCAATTGTTACATTCTTTTTTAAAGGAGGTTTTTAAAGTGCAATAAAAGGAAAGTAATACGCGTGTATTTACAAGATAGACAGGAAAAAATTCATAGATCGACAAACAAATTTGGACGTATAAACAAATTTACACCCACAGAAAATATAATAGCATCAATTATAAAAGATAACTATTCAAGTTTTAAATGCGGATTTAACACACACATGCACACACACACACACACACATATATAATTCGAGCAAACTATTTTATAGTATATTATTGCAACTGTAAAATGGTTTATTCAGTTATGTATATTAATTCTGTATATAATTGTGTGTTGTCACCTTTATAATTGTGTGAAAATACTATAGTTTTTTCCGAAGTAAATTAAGTCGCTAAGGGAAAGCTCTTTAATCCTTTGAGTTCGAGTCTGCAATAAAATAGCCGATTTTTTTTATTGATATCCCGGTTTCTTTGAAAAATCATGCATATTTATCATTTATCAACTGTGATCTCTCAACGATCGATACTACTCATATATTGCTGCTGCAGCATTTATCTTGAAGTCGTTAAAGAGAAGAGAATATTTTTCCCGCGACTTCATTTACTCGCGCGCAAAGAGCTACTGACGATGAATTTTAAAGACATTTTTATATCCGTCTTTTTTTGTATAAGAATTCGTTCATTCCTGCATAATCCGAGGATGTAAAGGGATGCGAGGACACGAGTCGCGCGCACGTCGAGCACTTCGATCGAGCCCGGTGGTGACGCGCGGGATTAGCGCGCGGGTTAGCGCGAGTTAACGCGGAACGCTCGCGGGCTCTCCAAGCTATCTATCTAGCCTCTCGCGCGCGCACGAGTTCTCGTGTCCTAGGCCGGTCGGCAGAGATAGACTGGACGCTAATGCGCCGGAATAGATTAATACTGACCAATAGGAGCGCCGATCGAACGGCCTGGAGCACATTACTCAATTATTTACGCTTCATTAAGTATATATCCAATGCCGCCCCGCGCGGCTGTATGCGTACGTGTGCGTGCGCGCGCGCGCGCCCATACACGCCCGCGCAATTCCACCGGTACGACGAGTGAGAGTGTGTAGGGAGGATATCGCGCGTATACGCGCGCGCGCGCGTGTGTGTGTGTGTGTGTGTGTGTGTGCGCGCGCGCGCGCGCGCGCGTGCGTTACGAGCACGCGTATGTACGACCGCGGTACATAATGTATGAGAGCGTGTTGGTAGGTAAGCGACCACCCCTAGCTCGCCGAGGTCTAACTTAATTATTCGAGAAATTCAGCGATCCATTCCTGCGCCCCTCCCTTCCCTCCTCACCCCGCCGTCAGCCCCGCCGCCCGGTTTTCTCTCCCTAGCCCTTCGCCGCACCGACCATCCCCGCCCCTCGTCTCCTCCACGGGCATGCAATACACGCGTGTATACACGCGTTCCTCTCTGTCTTCTCCGAACTCTCTTCGTCCGTTTCTCATATTCTGCCAACCCCTCTCTTTTCCCCTCGCGTCCTTTTGCATTTCCCGCAGATCCGCTAGATTCAATCCGCTGAAATCGATTCTAAAAGACTCGCCTAGGATCCAGCGTATGTCAATTCGATTCTCCGTTGGATCCTTCGACGATCAACTTTCGTTTTATCGACCCCTCCCCCCTAGTCCTTCTGTGATTACCGCGGCGAAATTTATCGGTTGATTTAATACTGGCACACTAACGTGGAATGATTGCATCCGATTAACATTAATACGTGTTAATTAACATTAATATGTTTTGCATGTAATATCGGAGAATTATAATATGAACGACTAACAGAAACATGCACAACTAGATACATAACATTAGCGTTTTAGCAACTCTAACGTAAATCTTATTTAAAGTATAATTAAGAAATATACGAGAAAATGCGAGAAAATGCCTGTTATTCTAATAATCTCATTCAGGCGTGATAATCGAAAGATTATGTAAAATTCTTATCTCTAATACAAAATTTATTTATGATGTATCTATTACGAATTAATTCTATCTTATTTATAGCGGTTGTAAATAACGTGGTTTTGTTTCTCTGTCTGTTTCAGGTGAGTCCATCATCATGGTATTACTTGCGAGCCTTCAGCAAAAGTTCCTCACACCCCGTGATTGCGTAAATCAAGAATTTCCTGACTTCGCCATCATCGCGGTAATTTCTATCTCGCGGCGTGACTCGAGTATCGCGAGAAACAAGTGCAACGAAGTTTCACGGGCAAATCGCCGTGGATTTATCGCTCACTTGAGCAAGGGCTCTAATTATATATATATAATAGGGGTGCGTCGTTGGGGCATGCGCGATAAATAACGATCGGAAAATTAGCAGCAATTCATAGGAAATGGAAGGATCTACGACACTCTTTCGATCGGCCGGTTCATCGATCGGCTATAATCTGTCGGAAAGCAGCCGATACAAACAAACATCCCTTTCTCACATGTAATACTTGCTGCCATAACACAGACACAGTTAGGGATATATCGTGTAAAAATATCGCAGGCGGGACCAAGTTTTAATTGGACCTCTGGTTATAGAGAGTAATCGCCTTCTGCTGTTACTCTTTCATATCGGGTTTTAAAAGCAAGTGTTTAAAACGCATGAAATTTAAATACGAAAAAAAGATCGTAATGTCGATTAACATTTTTACATGTTTTATATATATTTCATTTTATCTATATTTATATCAATGACTAATAAACAGAGGCGCACACACACACACACACACACATATATATATATATATATATATATTCTGCAAAGGTCTAATAATTATACGATCGCGATCGTAATTATCGATGTTCGCACTACACAATAAGTAGCGATCTAAAAAGGAACACGAGTTAAAGCGAAAGACGTGATTGGCGCGACAATTGAGAATCAAAGCTATTAATCGAATTATTTCTGATATTATGCTCGGTATCAATCTTGTGTGCTGCAATTCCATTTACGAGGTATTGCCATTACAAAGATCGTGCGTTAACTATCTCTCTTACGTAATCGATTGAGAATTAAAAAAATTAACAAGCGTGATTAATGTGGAGAAAAAATCAGAAACGAGGCTATATATACGAGGCTGGTGCATATCTATAGCTCTTCTTCTGTTGAAGAAAGTTAATTTCTTTATGAGAGGGTTAATTTCAAGTTAATTCGTTCTTGATATTCGTATCGAGTGCCGAATTATCACGATGTTAAAATTAACGTTACGAGAAGAGATAGCCCCGGCAAGTAGAATAGATTCTCGACGAGATACGAGCGAGGCGTATTAAACCGAGAAATTCTTGACAACACGCGGTATTAAAAAGCCAAGTATTTATCGGGCCGAGAAGGTCTTAATTACAGATAGTCGCGGCGCGGCGCGGTGCGCGCGATAAATAACGATCGGAAAATAAGCGGGAATTAATAGGGAACGAGTGCGGGGCGCGATCGTGATCGGGGCCGGATGGGGCGAAGAAGGCGCTGTCTCGTGTGGCTGTGTGGTACACACACCAGCTATTATATTCAGCGCCAGTTGTTCCGGGTGTATTGTGCGCGGTAGTGACGACTGTTTCGCGCAGATAGCAGGTACGTATTTAAATGAGGAACGAACAGGAGGCGGCGCTCCGCTGGTGGAAGGATATAGCAGGAGGCGTGTGTGTTGTGTATACAGGGTGTCCAATCGGTTGTACTCATTTACGGATTTAATGACGACTTTGTCTCAGCCAAAGCTCGACGAGGAACGGATTATAGCTGGAAATTGGCAATTTTAACAGCGCGAGTAAATAGCAAAACCTGACCTGCTTCAAGTTGACGAATTAAAATATCATTTTCAAGATTTGATTGTCGATTTCATATTAAATCTATTTTAATACCGAAACGTGAAACATTGCATAGCTGTTAAAAATGGAGATGATTTAAGAAATTAAGATTCGTTTAGACAGATTAAATTTTAAGATCGCAGATAAGTTCTGGTCCTTAAATTAGTTTCAAGAAAAACTGTTTCTTCAAGCGTACGTACGTGGAAAATTATGAAATATCGAGAAAGAAGATTGTACATTGTATATCATGGGAAGTCGATTCGAATTCCAAATTCACAACGGAGATAGGATGTGCCTTTTGTGGGACACCCTGTGTATATGGCTGCCCCGCCGGAGCAGATAGATCGTCGGCCCGATACCGCGTCCCGGGAGACTTTAATTATCATCGCGTACGGACTATTTATATGCCAGGAAGCACTTAAATAATATTTCTCGGAGTCGCGAGGAGAGACGGAGGCGGAGGCCTCGGGAGAGATCGGGAACGGGATATTGCGCTCTGCCACGGCTACCGAAGGTTCTGATCCACCCGGCAGATAACGGCCCGCCAGGAGTATCCGCATCGCGGAATACCGGACGGTGGGCGGAATCGACTTTTATCGGCCGGAAGTCGAAAACAATACGCGCGCGAAAGACGCTGCGAACCGAGGATATGCGTCGCGCCGCGCCAAGTAATCGCGTCTTCTACATAGGCGTGTCAACTTAACATAATTTTTCTTTCCAGAAAAATGATCATCCCCTTTCTTGCAAAACATAATTCAGCTCACTCATAAATTTTACATTTTACATAACTGATTGTTATTCGATCTTTTCAAAATGATATGATCCAATCATGTTAATTTGAAAAAGAGTTAATTGAAAATTTGCGTTCAGTGTATCTATTAGATATTATTAAGATTGTGGAAATCAAATCTTATCGTAGATGAAATTTTAACAAGATGGAACTTGATGGGAATTTTCTGAATAAAATGACCAATTATGTTAAATTAAGAAACATTAATTGAAGATTTGCGTCCAGTGAATCTTTTAGATTGTGGAAATAAAGTCTTTTTGTAGGCAAAATTTCAGCAAGAAGGATTTAAAGGAACTCAATGGAAATTACTCACGGATGTTTTAGAAAACGAGATGTTAAAGTTTAAGTCAGCGCGGTACTTGAATCACGATGTAATTGCAGTTAGAGGTAATTTATATTTTCGAGAACACGCTTGTGCAATGTGGGTTCAGTAATAAATGGTAATGATGATTAAAGGGTACTGTAAGGATAATGATGATTAAAGAGTATTATAAGAGATCCAGATGTTCTAATGATCGATGGACTACTCCTAATTCTTAATCTTTGATCGCACAAATTACGCTGAAACATATCTAATATAAATATCGAAAGTGTATGCGGGATGAAGTAACACGATAAATATAATAAATCAGATACGGTAACGCTGAGAACGCATTTACCGAGTATGTTCGCTCCTCTAAGCGATACTTGAAAATTCGAGGCTTGCAAGCATCATTATCATAATTCCACGTTTTACTTCTCGCGATTATACCGCGCTTACCGCGTAATTTCATGCGCGAATAATGACGTGTTTACCTTACTAATATATTATATAATCGCCTCATGATTTATTACAATATCCGGGAACAAAGCTGAG
>NW_017259279.1:911659-913541 GCF_001594045.1 Atta colombica | reverse complement strand
TATATATATATATATATATATATGTATATAAAATCCAACTTGAGGAACTAACGTGGAAAAAAAGTCCAGACGGATTGTAATATTCGCAAACTAATTATGATTCTGAAGGATACATGGAAATAATGAAAAACATCAACCCTTATTTATCCTATATTTATATAAAAATTGCATCAACAACATTTTCTATATGAAGCTATATATGTTTTTCATTTTTTAATATATTTCAACAAAAATAAATTAAACTAGATAATCATCGCATTATGATTAACTCAAGAAGTGCCAAATATAGTCGAGGTACCTAATAATATTTCTACGTAAATATATTTTTTAGTTGAATAAAACTATACGCTAAATTACTGTCGGAATCTTGAAACGAAATCATAAACTGAAGCTGAAATAATAATATCGCAAATTAGATTGATTGTCAATTTAATAATGCTAATAAAAGCATCTTAAAATGCTGCAAAGAATTTATTGAAAAATATCATCTCAACCAGAGTTTGAAGAGAGCTTCAACAAATTTCTGTACTCAGAAAATAGATTTTAAATTTCTCCAGATTTCTTCTGTGTACTTTGACTTACGTTATTTCGCGCGTTTCACAGATACAAAACTTACAAATTGATTCAATATCATTTCAGAAATCAATCTCCGCGCACTTTGATCTGTATTTACGTGTAGGGCGTCGCAAAAAATATCGCCCTTAGCTTCGTCTGCAAATTTGCCCTCCGATCCATCTGTACGATCCATCATATCAACTATACGAGATAGATTCCACGCGTGATCGATGGATCGTATCCCTGGGCAATTATCGCCGTGGTCGAAGGTGGTCGTCACGGACGTTAACTGAGAAACAAAGCCCGACAAAAGCCGAATGTGACGGCATTAGCAGACAGAGATAGAGAGGAGTGAAGGACACATAGAGGAAGAGGCGCGTTGCACCAGAAAGGTTTCCTCCATTGAAAATTTTTTTACTATACGATTAAAGAAAAAAATTTCTTTTGACTTGAACATCATATTTTTTAATGAAATAAATTTATTTTTATTTGATTTCAAAAAATGATGTTCAAATCAAAGAAATGACGTTCAAATTAAGGAAATTTTTTTCTTTAACCGTACAGCAAAGAAATATTTCTTTGAATCGAAGAAATTTTTTTTTCTCTGGGTGTGGAGAAAGAAAAATGCAAAACGGGACAGGGAAGTTTGGCATTGATCGCAGTCGACGCAAGATCCATAATGCTTCTTGCAGAAATCACAGGATATCTTTCTCGGTGTATACCTATGTCTCTAGACAGCGTTCTCAAACGGAACGGAATTGCAAAGTTGCGGAAGAGGCCCATTAGCAAACACAATCAACGTACGCAGCTAATAATTATTGCTATCTGTTACCAATCGCAAGTTTATGCTAATATTCGCGCTACGGGCGTTAAAAAGCCGCATCATTGTATTTCATGGCGAGAGGTGGCTTTTCACGGCCGCTAACCGGAATTCTTTTTTTATATACTTATCTAGATACCGAGTCCAAGTGAAGGTATTTCCCGCGCACGCTCACGTTCATTTTTTTTTACACTTAGAGAAGAAAACAATGCTAGTGACTATAAAGATGACTACAAGTTTTATATGTAAAATTAATGTAAATAGTTGAATAAACCATTTTATAATTATTGCAATTATAAAATAGTGTACTCAACTATGTAAATTAATTAAATTTATTCAATTGTATACATTAATTTTACATATAAAACTTGTATAGTTTAGTTATCTCTTTATCTTTATAGCTACCATTACGTGTTTTTCTCAGTACCCGATCGTGATGTTTAAAGGTTAGCAAATCGCTCCGTTTAAACAGGTTCCTTAATGCGATAACGATTGAAAGGGAGAGAG
>NW_017259279.1:902567-911559 GCF_001594045.1 Atta colombica | reverse complement strand
AGAGAGAGAGAGAGAGAGAGAGAGAGAGAGAGAGAGAGAGAGAGAGAGAGAGAGAGAGAAATCGCTCGTTTAAACACGCAGCGTTCATGCGCGCAGTGCTTATCGCGCTAGTGCGGAAAAAAACATCATGCGCGATAAAGCCGAGCCTTTTCGCCCCAGTAATTAAGCGCGAGGCACGATTTAAAGACGCCGTTCTCGTGAAACAATAACGTATTCTCGATTCACAGTGATTTGAGAGAACTTTATTATACCATGTTTAATCTTAAGTTATCGGGATCAATGAAGAGTAATAACAACACATTTTTTAAAAAGGTTCACGTTTTAACTTGTAATAGAAACATTTTTTCACACAGGAGCTAAAGGAGTATATGAGGTCGGCAAAAGTTTTTTATTATTAGTTTTAAAAGTTTTAAAATGTTCAACCAAATAAAAAATTGCAACACTTGAACTTAGCATAAAATATGGATATAGGATAATTAACTTATGTGTGATTAGAACGAAACTGTGAAAAATAAGATTATGAATAAAGTTATTTTAAATCAATACATTATTTAATCTTTCCGTCAACACATATGAATATCTATTTCAAATTTTAAACAATAAAAGTTTTCATGCTTTTATGAGAATTTTGTTATGGCGCTTCAAAAACCCCATCTTTTACACACAACAAATAACAATTTTATATGAACTTTATTTCATTTTTACTTTTACATTTTTAATGGAAACGATAGTAAAAAAAAAAAATCATGCATTAACAGAAGGACTAAATATTAGGAAAACGTTCAAAATTACATGGATCTATATGTTCCAATTATAGGTTTCAATTAAAGAAACCTGAGACAAAGTCGATTCCGAGATTCCGTTATTCTCCGGACCACCCTATACACTCCGTCGTCGCGAGGGCAATAGCTACTTTACGTATGTACAATACGTACGACGTATGTACAATACGTAGCTTATGATTCAGTCGCGCTATACATAGCAGTCTACCCCTCGGCGGCAAGCCGCCGTTGTTCGATCATAAAGTGCATTGCCTTCCTGCCTTCCTACCTAGCTTCTCGCTTCCCGCCAATCTCGGGACGAGTCGCCTTGTGAATTACCGCCTTACGTCCCCGCGATGCGTGTATCGACGCAGGGGTTTGTCGAGGTTGATACCATTGTTCATCGATAGCGCGATGTATAAGCTTCTCTGACATTTATATTTTTATACTCAGCATATATTTTCTCTTTTTTTATGTATTTAATATATTCGCATTTATTTTTTTATACTCATATTTTCTCTTTTTTTATGTATTTAATATATTCTTCGGAGAAGAAAAAGGAGGATCATCTCAAAATTATTTTGCTTCTACAGCCTTGGTCATAATGTATAAAGCACTTCCATAAGCAGAATATAAATATTTTATATCTAACGGAAAATATTAGGTGTAGGAAAAATAATAAATTAAAAAATATTTTATTGAAAAATAATATTTATTTTTGTAAGAATTTTAAAAAATTTTTGCAAAAATATTAAAAATATTTTCCCATTTATGACTTTTATTCTCCTTATTCAAGAAAATAAAACTAATAAAAATAATAAACTGAAGATGCTTCATAAGGTACTTAAGACCAAGGCTGTATTGTAATGATCCGTACGTTTGGTTATGGATATTATAACAATCCACAAATATAATTTGAATTAATGTATGAGAGAATGTATGAGAGACATTCGCGATTCCCGTGAGACGGGAAACATTTGGTAGACAGTGCCGACAATCTGCCGCTTCGAACGGGTTCGATGAAAAATTCACTTTCTCCGAGACAGTGCGAATATGCCAAAACTGTCGGGGATGATTAACGCTCAGTCCGTTAATAGACCGCCTGGAGACTACCGCCGACAAACCGAGTTACAGTAATTGAGACACGAAGAACTAGAAATGGTGGGCATGTTAAGTCGCGAGACTTACATGGCGCGAAAATCCGCAAAAGTAATCGGTATTCGAGCAATTTATTTCTGAACGTCTTCCATTTCGATGTAAAATTAACGTTAACCTTCTTTTTAGAAAAAATATAAGTCGCTGAGGGAAATGCAGATAACCTGTATGAATTACGAATCCACTTTTATCATTTCTTATCGACCCGTTTACCTTTAAATGCTGAAATTAACACTTAAAAAAAAATTAACAGTACATGATGATCAAATAATTAAGAAAAAGCCAGTATTTATTACATTGAAACCTAGAGCTTAGTACTAGTAATATTTTTATGTAAATTTTAAATACATTTTTCAATTATGTAAACTGCGCGCAGATTATTTTTGGGCTTGAAACGCAATCATAAATTGAAAGCTGAAATAATAATAACATAAATTAAATTGATCGTCAACTTAATAATAATATTAATAAGCATCTTGAAACACTTCAAACTTTTAACTTATTGCGAAAAATATTATTCCAGGCAGGATTTGAACCTGGAACCTCCAGAACTATCCAACTAAATTCTGTAATTTTTAATGATCCTATCATTATCGTTACAAAGATGTAATATAAACAGGTAAAAAAATTGTGTAACAATAATGATATTGTTATTAAGGGGCAATCTATAATAAATTGCAGACACCTTGTTGCCAGTTGCAATACTCCGCGACAGTCAATCAGAAGTTATCACTAATTACTATTGACACTTCTTATTAGCTGTTACGAAGCATTACGACTGGCGACGGTGTATTTGCAACTTATTCGATAGTAGATCACTAAGAGTTGCAGAATTTAGCTTCAAATGTCTTTATCAATTCGGACTGAGGTTTTTCAGTTTTTAGTTAAGAATTTTAGAATTTAATCTTATTTAACCTTAATGTAAAAATCAAATTTTTTGTACATATGCTTTCTCTCTCTCTCTCTCTCTCTCTTTCACTCTCTCTCTCTTTCTCTCTCTTTCTGTGTGTGTGTGTGTATATAAATATAAAGATTATCGAAAAGGTTAATTCGAGAGGCCTTCAGCCGAGGCCTATAAGCGCGGAAACAAGCCGGCGTCTTGGCAGCGTGCGTCGTAAAATGTTTAGTTATTCGTCACCATTTATATCGGCGTAACGGACGTGTACGTGCGGGCCGCGTGTCGCAGCCAGAAATAATCTATGAGTAATTTCTGCCAGGTCGCAATAATAGCTGCGGCCAGAGCGATTACACGGCTGTCAGGTAAAAGCGCAGGCCATGGCAGCGGTGGCAAATCGCGATTATTATACCCATGGCCCCAACAGCGTGGCTTTTTGCGAGATATATATTTTGAGGATAGCGAGGAAAAGGTCCCGCGATGTCGAATTACGAATTTGCCGATAAAAAAAAAAGAATTGTCCCGATGGCACGATAGTTAGATATAACTTGATTTCTTTTTTCTACAAAGTTTTACCTACGAATTTACGAAATATACGTTTCTTTATTTTTCCTTTTACGAGACACAAAACTGATGAATATAAAATTGAAGTCGCGAATGTAGAGATATTTCGATAACATTTGCGATATTCGAGAGTACCGATGTATTTGCCGCGCGTTTAAAGCTAAATTTAGTTAAATTTAAATTTAGTTAAAAGCCGTCTGGCGGAATTTATGTCGCAAGAATGAAGAGAAACACATTGTGTGATATGTGAAATTTAAAAACGAAAAGTCAGATTCAATCTCGTATTATTATTTTCAGATCATAATTCTCGTGTTATAAATATATGAATGACTTACCTTCGGCCTTTCGCCGTGTGCGATTTTCTTCAAGAATATGGGCCCAGATTGAGCAATGATGTAATCGCATGAGACGTAATGTCTTTAAGCGAAAGGCCGAAGGCACTCATATTTATGACACATTCAGAAAATGAATTGGGACGTTAATTTGATTGACGTGCGCAATAGTAAGAAATTAGACCTGAAAACAATAATTATTAATAATTGTATAGATTTAAATATCGGATGGAACTTTAAAGCACAATGTACAGGTACAAAAAGAAAATTTGATTAACCACAGTTAGCGTTGATTAACGTTGAAAATTATCACAATGCAGAAATTAAATCGAGATAAATTAGATCAAATAAAATTAAATTTAGTTAAATTCCTGATATAAGCGGCTCCATAAACGCGCGCTACTCCAATCTCGTGTAATATGTTAGCATTAACTCCTCGTGTCCAGGTTTTGTCATGATTCGCCCCTCGCTGAATCTTACTGTTTCATGGAAATTATTAGTTTGACGATAGCACTGCGATTTTTATCGAAAAATATAGTTAACGGGCAGTTTCTTCTCTCCGCAGCGCCGGGAAAGGCGGCACACGAGCGAGGCGAGTCCGTAATTATTGATACATCATGGGTGCGCGCACGAGGAGGAGAAGTTTGCAAGTAATTTAGTAACTTTGGATCTTATAGCGCGCGCGTCGAGTTATAGCTCAACTTAGTTACTATTGCAGAAACGACTCCGCCGAATATAACGCGCGGAGCGAGCAGTTCGATATTAAATAAAAAGAAAAAAGGGGGGGGGAAGAAAAGAAATGAAGAAAGGGGGGGGGGGAAAAAAAGGGCAGGACGAAGAGAAGCGAGAGAGAATCGCCTTCCAACAATAATAACGGCTGCGCCGGCGGTAACTTTGTATTATGTGGAAGACGGCGATAAATTTTCGAAAGTTCGCAAGACAATTCCGCGGCGGAATTGCCGCGGCGCGGCGGCTGACTACGGCTGCTTGCGAGCGAGCAAAGCGCGAAATGCGCTCGCGCTCGGGCGGAAAACAATAATTATCGAAATTCATTTAATCGCAATTTAACGAACTCGATGTCGAAATTAAATTATTTAACTTTAATTTCATTCGGTTACGATTCTCGTAAGTTCGTAGCAATATATAAAATCTATACAAATACGGCTAGATTAAATTTTCATTCGCGTATAATTTGTAAGCGCGCGCGAACGCTCTCTCTCTCCCCCCCCCCCCCCCTCTCTCTCTCTCTCTTTCTCGTACGCACACAGACACACACTCTGTGGTATCGAATTTGTGTAAATTAAAATAGATTAAATTTGCGCAAAAACGCATACCCGCTGCGTTCGCGCGACGTCGCGCCCGCGTTAACACTTAAACAACGAGTAGCGCAAATTGAATTGAATTTCAATTTCTTTGCGCGACACCGATCGACGTAATTAATTCAATTCTGATCACACATAAATAATTGCGCTCGCGTGGTTTGCCGAAATGGTTGATTGTAAGAGAACTTTTTTGTTTCATTTCGACGATTATATTACTTAAGTCTGGTTGCAATCGTAGCTGTTTGATCATCCCCCTTATCTCATCTTTATCGTACAAATAAGACTGTTATTGTTTCCCTCTGTGTATTATTGAGAGAATATAATCTATGTAGAATCGGCGAATCGCTAAACAAATCCTTATAGAAATAATAATATTGAAAGATGTAACTACTTATATTTTGAATATTAAAAGCACCATTGTTCAACTCGTTACCTTTCTGTAGGAATTAAATTGGATTTTTGTAAGGGATCCTCATTGCCGCTTGCTTATTTTAAATTAAAAGCTCTATTTCCAAAGAAACTCCATGTGCGTGTGTCCTCACAGAAAAATTCCTAACATCGCCTGTATGCCGCGCCGAGTTATCTCCACCGGGATTAATTAGACGATGCGTGCGGTAGGAAATCACTTGCGTGCGAGCGAAATGATGGTCCCTTCCATGAAATGTGAAATATCTCGCATTCTGATCGAGATCACTCCTGTCGTCACACGTAAATCCCAAACATGGACGTTTCTTTTTCGCGGCTAGACGAAGCCGCATTCTCTTTTTTATTCTTGACGCGATGCAAATTACAAACGTGCGTATACTTGAACGCAAAAACCAAAGCACGGGATAATTATCGCTTCTAGGGAAATTCTAGGGAAATTGTGTATTTTATTAATGATTCTCACGAAGTCGCAGTTATTCGTAAAAGCAATCAAACTTTTAGAAAGTTCATAAAAGATTTTAATAAAAAAGAAAAGGACATGAAAATGGAGAACACAAAAACGTATTATACATCGTCGCTTATTTAAAAAAATAAAAACATAATTTTTGAGTTATTACCATGAATTAGTTAGATATAAACATTAAATTATCAATCACTGAACATGAACTTAAAACTTAACTTCATAAAAAGTCATCAAAACATCACAAGAGTGGTTTTAAAAAAAAAATTTTACTCGTAAAGAATAATTTTTTATGAAACGAAAAATTAAAATAACATGTGATCATGTGATTGAGGATATATTCTTTTTTGCCGATATTTGATTGGTCAATTTTCTGTCAAGTCGAAAAACATTTTTTTTCTTTTTGAACAAATTTAATCTTTTTTAATTATATTACTTTTGAAATAAGAAAAATGATACGTATACATTCTTCATCTTGCATATTATTTCAAAAAAACATTCAAGTAATATATATTTTAAGCTAATATTATTGCCAGTAATATTATTACAAAATAATAATTATTTAAATAATTTCGTAGGTCGTCACAATTGCAATTATTTTTAGGTTAAAATCAAACAAGTAAAAAAATGCAAAAGCAGGAAAGTGCAATTTTATTATAGGAAACATGTAGTATCATGAATTAGTTAATATTATTTTCATTTCGCGCAAACATAAACGAAACGAGTGCATATACTTTAATTTGTCTACTTGTCCATTCGGATTCTTATCCATCACAGATCTTATCCATCAGTGTTATTTAATCACTGAACCATTTAACTATCCCATATAACCAGCCGTCTGTTTCGGCGGCGTTCTTGGCAACACGCGCGTGCTTTTGCGAGCAAGTGTACCACCCGCACAGCGTACTTACTGCGGGCGCGGCTGTACGTCCGCGTTCTCCTTTCAGCCGGGGGGTAGATCGTGGACGATATTTCATTCGATATTGCAGCCCCGGCATTATTTCTCTATTTCAGTAGCCGGCCCGGCGCGCCGGAGAATAAATTGTTTAATTTATATTAAAAAATAAATAGAGCCGGGCGAGAGAGGGAAGGAGAGAGAGCGAGCGGGCGAGCCCGCGCCGCGGACGGCCCCAGAAATATTACTTTTAATATTAGCATTCACCCCCGCCGTGTCCCACCCTCTCCTCTCTCTCCCGTCTCATGTCCGCTGCAACTTCTCCCTCCTGAGCGATGCAACCCGCTCACTTCCTCCCAGCCGCCCTGTAGTCCTCTTGCTCTCTTTCCGATTCGCGGCTCTCGCCGAGCAACGACGCGCGACATGTTACGCACGCGAGGCGACGACGGACCGGCAACCGGATGAGAGAAAAAAGAAACGCAGGAATAAAAAAAAGGGGATAGGAAGAGGGAGAAGGCGAAGCACGTTACGTCAGCGAGAAATTAGAAGAGAATGGGAAATTTATTGCGGCGGCTCTTATACGCGGCGCGCATCGTTTCATCCCCTATATCATGAAAGACGACGCCTGTTAAATGCGATCGATCGGGGATCTTCCTTCGGCTTGTAATAAAATATTTAATACCGGAGAGTTACAGGATCCGGTCGAGTCAAGCATCGAGAGTGTGAACGGAAAGCCGACGTTCGTTAATCAGTTACGAAACTCTTTGAAATAGCGAAGAACGGAATCTACGACCAATTGTGCTTGTAGCACTTATATATTTTATACAGCATTTTATGAATATCAATAATCAATGTAATTTGCGATATTATTTTAGCTTCAGTTTACATTGAGTTTCGAGTAATTCGACAGTAATCACGCAGTTTATAGATATAACTGAAAAAGTTGTATAAAAATATTATTAGGCTCTAATTATAGGATCCAATTTCCATCATATTTGGAGCTTCTTACTTATTTGTATTAATCACATAGCAGTCCACTGAGAAAAATTTCTGATCGGAAAATGGAACTAGAAAATAGTTTAATGCATTATTGCATCAACATGAATAAGCAAAGAAGACTATATTCAATTAAAGGAGATCTTTGGTATTTGATATTTTTGTGTGAATCTTTAGAATTTCTAGTTCACTTCACGCAAACTGCTTAAAAATTTTAGACAAGTCCAGTTTGACCGAATATGATCTTCTTTGCTTATTTGTGGTAAACATTTCTTGATTGAGTTTTACTAATATTATTTACTATGTGTATGTATATATATTATATATAATTAAAGGAAAACGTCTTATTAATCCAAGATATCGATCGAGCAAACATCGAAGAATCGTTCGCCTAAAGCACCTCTATATTCGCTCGTCCATGGCTCTAAACCGGAAAGGCCGCCGCATGAGATCCGTTATAGCACAGCCGCTTACGGCATGGTTAATAAATTACGAAAGACGTTTCAAATGTAGCGTAAAATGTAGGTTACCAGCCCCATCCCCTTTATTCCCCTGTCCTCAACCCTTGCGGAACTCCGACACTGCCTACCAGAGCCCACCAACCTACCTACCGACGTTACCATCCTCCCGCTACCCCTTCCCACGTCCATCCCATCCTCACAGTTACCCCTATGGAAACTCCCGGCCCTCTCTCGTCCTTCTTCTATCCCTGGCCCCCGTTCCGTCCCCTTCCTCTCTATGCAGCCGCCCTCGCCCTCCTGTATAATGTACGGAGCGAGCGAGCGAGATGAATGGCAAGATGGCGACGAATATTTCATGAGACGCATTAATATTGCAACGTCTCATCTCACGGATGTATCGGGGTAACATAATGCCCCGCTATAGATAGCTCCTTATTAAACCAAGACGTGCCGCACAACGAGCGTTGAGCAACGTTCTATCTATAATGCCGGCCGCCCTCTCGACAAAATCCCCGTCGTTTTTCGTCCAACCGATCCAGTCAA
Source organism: Atta colombica (assembly GCF_001594045.1). Classification (NCBI taxonomy): domain Eukaryota; kingdom Metazoa; phylum Arthropoda; class Insecta; order Hymenoptera; family Formicidae; genus Atta; species Atta colombica. Next base: position 902,749 of record NW_017259279.1, on the reverse strand, counting down.
CGGAACAACAGCAGCGTCTGTCTGTATTTTGTCTGCTCGTCGTCTGCATGACTGCGTATCTCGCCATGACCGCGATCTTCATCATGCGCTCGCGCACCAATTCTAACATTCTGAAGAAGTAAACTCATTCGGGATCATCGTTTTGAATCCACAGAAGGTCAGAAATAATAAAATAAAAACTT
>NW_017259279.1:875921-902467 GCF_001594045.1 Atta colombica | reverse complement strand
AAGGTCAGAAATAAAAAAATAAAAACTTCGACCATAGATTTTTTTTTTTTTTTTTTTTGGATTAATCTTACACGGAAAGAATGATTTTATATTTAAAAATTTAAGTAATACAGATTTAAGTAGTACAGATCTGAAAAGATTTTGTTGCATGACGAACAATGCTACAAAAAGTTTGATATTCTACTTCGAAAAAGAGTCTGCTTGTATTAATTCTAGTTGAAAATGCCTATGACAAATCAGAATTTTCTGATTGAGAATCTATTACAATTCTAGTTGAGATATTAACTATATTCTTGATTGATATAATTAGTAGATTCTGATTTGTTCATTTTCAGAAGTTTTTTCGGTATAAGCAATTTGAGAGTCCTATATATAATTATTTTCATAGTCCAATAACATTTATTTTCAGATCTGTATCTACTTGAATTTTAGATCTTCAACAACTGTTCTTTCCATACAGCATCTGTGCTTTATTAAAAAGACAGCAATATTGAATCGTATCAGCATTTCTTTTCAGCTTGTGAGAGTGAGAGAGAGAGAGAGAGAGAGAGAGAGAGAGAGAGAGAGAGAGAGAGAGAGAGAGAGAGAGAGAGAGATGCAACTCAAGCTACTCTTTCTAAACTGATAGTGACAACTTCATAGGAATACGCAGCCTATACTTAGTATTATGTCTATGACCATGACAATACCATTCAGCTGCGAACTAAAACTATAATTTTTTATGAAACAGTGTAGATAACAGGATTTCTTAAGAAAATCGATTAGAAAAGTCTTTCGATTCATCATAGTTCAATCTTATAAATTATGTTTGTTTTTTTAATTTATCTTAAATTGTTTTTTTTTTACTTTGCAAAATTAGCTTCTCAATTCATAAGTTTAGGGATTCAGGGTTCAAATTATGGAATGGGATGTTAAATAAATTATCAAATTTATGAAAAGATTATTCGTATGGCGCGTCGAAAATGACAGACAAATCATCTAATTTCGTCGTTTCGGATAATGCTACGAATAATATCTGTCTACATAATTAGTAGCTGTTTGTGTTTACTCTAAAAATAGCATTAGAATCATACTGTCGTCTGAGAAATATGTAACTCGCCGATGATCCTGCTCGTTTTTTATCGCGGAAGATTCCTGGTTGTTCTAGCAAGAATCGATATTACGCCGATATCACTCGCATTCTGGCACCGAATGAATAAAGGCATACCGATGCTTTATATTTCATCCTCGGCGTTTCTACATGGAACACACGCGCGACAAGGTCAACCACCTTCTCGCCGACGAGATTCGGGGAGGAGGGGAGGGGGGGGGGGAGGAATAGATGAAAAGTCGATAATGAGACGATGTTAAGAGATCGCCGCGAGATTTTAAATTAGAATGCTCCTCATAATCGCGGTATCAAGGAAACGTCAATTAACAATTGCATCACGATCCGAGGAGTTTTAAGGACTAACAGTGTTAGGCATCGTTAATTATTTGTTTTTTCTCCTTGTTAAAAATATCCTCTTGCGCGATGTACTCTTCGACGCGGATAATAATAGCAAATAGTTATTCCAAAATTTATTGTCCGTCTTCCCCGCTCTTCCACTTATCATTTATTCCACATATCCTCTAGTGATAATTTTTTTTTTTTCTTCGAAAAATCTTTCCTAAAGCATTGTGTTAATCAAGAAAAAAAATATTAGTTGATTAATTACCTTTTTCTATCTTTCTTCGCGTGTCTTTTTGTACAGGACAGAAAAACCAATATTGCTAAAGTATCTAAAAAAGCTATCTAAAAATTTAGCTATATAAACAAAATTTAAAAATAATGTGATTGAATCATAATGTGGTTGAATCATTAAAATAATTTTGTAGGAAACTCAAACATGATGAGAGCAATGCTGTAAAAAAATTGTAGTAACCAGATTGAGCGTCCTTCATAATTATTTTGGTTAGTCCAATAAAATTTCTTTTCAGATCTGTATTTACTGAACTTTGAAATATTTAAGCAAAACCGTTCTTTTTGTGTACAAAGCACTCACAAAATGACGCGAACTTTCTGTACCTAGTACAAAATAAATTAAAAATCAATTATATTAAAAAAAATAATATTTATAACCATTTAAATTTTGTTAGTCCATTGGCTTTTATTGCCACTTTTGTCAAGAAGAAAATGCAATAAATTGAGAATGTTTTATATATTTATGGTTGTATAATCGAATATAAATTTTTCTAAAAAATTAATGGGCAAGTCTCCTTAATTTTCCTCCTATCTTCTTTTTTAAGTTAATTAAAGTATAGTAAATTACATCGTGTTATTATCACGCCTAATTTTATAGATGGATATGTTGAACAATTAATAGAAGAGCAGTAATATTCTTATAACGGTTCTCTCGACATACAGTTTTCCCGGATAAGGAAATGCTCACGAGAGCGTAGATCATCTGAACGATATTTCGAAGGATACGCACGTCAAACATCACGTAGCAGCAAACGTTCCTTTTTCTCAACTGGACGAATTATCGACATTATTACGCGGTTGCGCGGCTGAAGTGTGCGTTATTTCGCCGGCCGGAACGAACTTTGCTATTAGCCGCGGAACGAGATGAGGGGTAGAGGGGAGAAGGAGTACGAGGCGGGACGAGGGGGCGAAACTGGCCGCGTAATGTATTACCGGACAGAAATAGATTATTGGAAACGTTATCAAAGTTATAAACATTCCTTGCCGTTAATATTGCAATCCTGTGACGTTGAGCCATCGCACCGTCGGCCGTCGCTATTAATACCTCCACCCGCTATTCCCCCTGTCCCTCTCTTTCCACCTCTCCCTCCCCCTCTCCCCCTCCCTCTCCCCTTGCCATCCTATCTGTCCACCTTCCTCTCCCGCAAACCCCTCACCGTCATCCTGTTTCTCGAACTCCCTACGTCGCTACGTAATGGAGTGTACGGGGTGTCCTGCCTGTACCGGATGTCTCTTTAGATCTGAATTCTTTGGCCAACTTGAATGCGAATTCTTCTTCACAAAGATTTTGAACGAGAAAGCATTTTCTCACGATTCATTAATTTCCGACATATTTTCATCACCGAGACATTCGATTCGCAATCTAAATTTTTATTGATCTTTCCCACACTGATAAGAATGCTCTAATCTTGTTTTCAATATCTTATCCTTATTTTTAATTTCTAAATTTTACTTTTCTGCTATACCTGCCTTACGAAGAGCGAAGATAGGATTTATAGTTGGACCAAGTAGAAAAAGGAGATTTAAACCCTCCACTAATTATATTATACAATATACATCTCTCTGCTGGTCTCAAAGAGTTCTTTCTTTCTACGAAATACAATAAATCTCTGTTCGTCATGCGGACAAACCGAGATATCGACGAGACACCCTGTAGATGCACCGCGCCGCGATATGGACTCGCACGTGATAGATGCCGAGGCTGTCTTACCTTTCTCGCGCGGCGCGAAATATATGGACAATCATCCGTCAGCCGTCCCGGCGAATACGCGGGAAAAAAAGGATGGCGAGGAAGGAACGTGCGCCACGGGGGCGCCTAATGCGGCGAAATTAATTACCGTTGCGCGTACACACTGATAAAACGAGATCGAGCGAGGTCTCGATCCTCAACAGCCTCTGTGGCGACCGAGGAGATCTTTCTCCTCGGACCTACCTCATTGCGAAAACGCTCGATAACGATTCGATAAGTCGTCGATCGATATACCTGCCTATTACATAAAATCATCCTGCTGTCATAAAACTAATGTATCGAACGGAAATGTTCCGCTCCCTCTCTCTGGAAAGTTGTTATTAGCGAGTGGGCTTCGCGAATCTAGCCGTAGATCTCGAAATCGACACTGGGATTACGAGGATCAATGCACCGCGTGCCGATGGAGAACATCGATCCGCACCGATCGGGAACTAACGACGTGGAGCACTCACACAGTTCAAAACGTATAAGTTCTCTTCTTACTTCCTATCAGGAGATGCCCGTTTAATGAGACGAGCATTCAACGAAGTCTACGCACGCCTTTCGCGAAACATCCGATCATTATCGCATTTTTCATTGCGTCATTGGCATCTATTATTGCGATCAGGATATTAAGAACTTATTAAGAACGACAAAAATTTTTAAAAGTGAGGATCTTCTTTACCATTTCTTATTGTTAGTTTAATACATTTAGATCTGGCAAGTCATGATAACATTTGCTTGATATAAAAGTTCTGTAATCTGTATTTGAAATTAAAAGCAAATTATCTGTATGAAATTAGAGGCTACATAATAAATTAGACACGAAGAGACACCGTTAAGTTCTTGGAATTAGTCTTAGACATCTAATTCTGTACGATACCGTTTTACATAAATAAATGCATGTATGTGCGTGAGATACTGATGCAACAATGTGTTGATGACACGTAAATAATATTATAAGTACCAATTAATAAAGTAAGTTTTCTTTAAGATTCTCTTAAGGTTCAGAAATTTAATGGAAAGCACAAACTATATACATACATTAGTTCTTTCAATTTTTATAAAAATTTTTCAGCTCTGATATTGAGGCAAAATTTGGTTCCCCCCCCCCCTTCCCCCCAATTAGCTTGTTTTAAAGATTTTAAAATACGAGAAGTGTCCAAATTTAAATTATGATTCAATAATTACTCTCTAAATTTCTTGGAGTGAAATCTCATTCCAAAAAAATGAAAATCTGCCATTCTTATTTAAGAGTATTGCAAATATTTTCATTCATTTCAATAATGGCAGTATTTTATTTCTTTTGGAGTGAGATTTTACTCCAAGAAATTCAGAGAGTATACAAAAGAAAACAATGTAAATCATATTATTTTTCAACATATATTCTCCTCGATTTTCAATATACTGGCCATCGTCTCGATAGCTTTTGTATCCCTCGAGAAAAAAGTCTTTTGGCTGCTACTCACTCTCGAACATTTGTAATGACTTCTTCATTAAATTTTTTTCAATCCTCTTTGAAGGCTTTACTTCATTTATATACATTAATATTGTCAAATACTGGTGTGTATAAATAAAGTAAATCTTCAAAGAGAACCGAAAAAATTTACTTCTAATGAAGAGGATATCACATTATATGATCGAGACTAAGTAACTCGCAATGAAAAATTTTTTTCTTCGAAGAACACAAAATCTGGAACAATGTGATTCCTATATATTGAAAACGAAAGGGAAACTGTATTGAAATGATAATATGACTTATATTGATATACATATTGATATCTTTTTTTTTTATCTATTTATAATTATTATGTTATGCTTCTCATATCATTCCGAAAATGATTGACGTCTTATTCTTAACTGATTTATCTACGGTGATCAAAAAAGAAATAAGTGGTTAAATTCGAGGGACAGAAACAGAAATAGGGGGAGGAGAGGAGAGAGAGAGAGAGAGAGAGAGTGTGTGTGTGTGTGTTTGTGTATGTGTGAGAGAGAGAGGGAGGAAAGCCACTGTGAGAGAAACGCGGTATAAAGTGCAATCAAACATTGATCGCACGATGCAGGAACCTCTTGCCTCTTGGTGGGTACCTACGTGCGTATCGAATGCATACCATGGGGTTGCATCGCGCATGCATGCGAGGCCGTGTTTGTGTTTTGAGGGGAAACGCCGCCGCCCCTCTCCCCTTTCCCCGGTTCCCTCCTGCTCCCCCGTCCACCCCGGCAAGCAACCAAGGAATCGATAGACTGCGTAACTGAGGCACAGGCACGTACGAATAATGCCGCGGTGGTGGCCTCCCCTTTCGAGAGGACGATCCAGGCCGATCGCGTTTTGCTAATATTGCCGCCTGCCAGTCCGATCCTTGCGATTTCATTGTTCACCACCGCGTCCGCGGAAATGCGATCGAACGTTTCCCGCCTGTAATTCGATATTATTTGTCTTGTAGATTCGATTTCAAAGATTTTAAAAAATTAAGTTAATTACTTGGTCCTGCTTTTTAGTTAACATTTCTAATATATTTTAATTCGAGCTTAACGTTGAACACGATGGAAAATTAAAAAATATCCAATCATTTAATCGAATATACTAATTAAAGTTAATTAAAGAATTATATCTCTCTTTACTTTGCACATTATTTATCACACCAAACTTTCACATTGAGAAAAAAAATTATTTGGCCAAATTTATTTAGTTTGTCTTTATTTCTTTCAGTGAAGAATGTATGTATTTAAATTAAACATATATATCAATTATATTTGACTTAAACATACATGTTTTCTTCAACAAAGGGAAGATGACTAAATTAATTTAATCAAATAAATAATTTAGATGAATAATTTTCTTCTCAGAGCATCATCACTTATATTTTTAATTTATTATTTATTTTAATTTATTATTTACATTATTGAGAATTCTTAGAGAATTTTTTTTATTTGAAAAAAAATTGATCGCGCGCCTGAAAGAAAGATTGAATTCGATGAATGGAATATAATTCTTTATATTTGATTCAAATTTTAATTTATAAACTCGTCTAAATCTTTCACCACATTTCATAAACGTAACATTTTATAAACGAAAGTTTATCGGATTATATTTAGAAGTTAAACAATAGCGGGCGGAGGACGAGGAGGAAAATGCAAGCCTGTGTCGGTACATACGATAAATAACAGTATCGGACTTTCGTGTAATAAAATGAACATATCAAGTATTATTGATCATATGTTCGAACGATATATTGGCAAAAACTGTTATTCGATTATATACCTGGAAACGGACATTTTGACGATAATAAACCGACATGATATTATTAATTTAACTATAAGGATATATTTAACTGGGAAAGGTTACCACGACGTGTCGAGAATCTTCACAAGGCGAGAGAAAGAGGGAATACGCAACAATTTCTATGCATACCGGTTATATGCGATGCCAAGCTATTTTGAAATTGACGGAAATCGAATTTCCAACACATTTTATCGAAATAAATACGTCGCGAGGAGAGGAATACGCCGTCAATTTTCATATTTGATATGTACGTCGCTTAAATTGGATTAGCGTGTCTCAAAATTTTGCCCGCGAAGCTTACAGAGCATTAATAACAACTCCAGCGTAGCGTCGCGTTTTTTTTCTGCATGACCGCGAATCTTGCGACGCGAGTGTCGTCGTTTGGCCGCGTTGTTTACTATTCAAGAGCCTGAAAATTAACTCGCGGCCGCGCGCGCAAAAAGACGCGAGAGAGAGAGAGAGAGAGAGAGAGAGAGAGAGAGAGAGAGAGAGAGCGGCACGCGCGGCTAAAAAAATTATTTTTTCATCTCGAGTAAAAATAGACGCACGGATAGGTAGATGCGAGAGCTATTCAGAATCCGAGACGAGCTCTCCAAAATTCAGGAAAGAGAGAGCGCGTCGCAAGAATGGTACGAGCGAAATAATTGTAATGACAAAAAAAAACCGGTTAATAAACCGCGAACAATTTTAAATAATAAAATATCTTTATGAATAATACTGCACATTTCATGGAGGTCTCTCGCAAAGTTTTTCAGTGGCATACACTTTTTGGCATATTTATTACATTTTGGAAATTCTACATATCAAATCAAATGTCTGCTGAGAAAAAAAGAATAATTAAAAATGAATAATTAAAAGAATGAATTAAAAATTAGCGAGAAAGATAAATTTGTTGTTCGTTCCATAGCCGTAACATGTAATTTATGAAAAGTTCCCGCTTTAGAAAGGCGTATCGGGGCCAATCCACAAGCCGACTTTGATTTCGCAAAGGATCGTCGCGACGTGACTCTAATGCCGCTCGTTCCTCAGGATTTGAACTAACGCGCAAGACTAACAACGTGGATTTTCTCACGGATCCTTGCGGTGTCATTTATGCGTGAATCCGTTCGCTCCCTCGGAGCACATAAGGAGCGAGAAAAGGGCTTCCTTCGACCGCAAGAGCCTCGAGCCGGGAAAACGCGATCTCGCACCGCGCACGGGAGAGGGAGTGTAAATCAAGACGGAAAATGAGCCGGCGATGCGATACTCGTTATTATCTTCCCCAAAGCACCCCGGAAGCCGTAACGATCTTACGTCGCCGGCGTTCGCGGTTGCGCCATTTTGAGAAGAAGAAGAATTAAAAAAGACGAGATAGCTTAACGGTGGATAAAATAATCTCGAATATCATTGCGCTCGCGCGAGAATGCGTTGAATACACGGGGATGCCGCAACCGACGAAAGAAAAAATTACGGTCGTCTGGCCGCGGATTGGCCAGGGCATTTTAAGTCGGGATTTTCTCAGCGAAAGTTTAATTGGAATTTATAATTATCGTATTAACGAGAGTCCTTTACTGTTAAGTATTATGACGATGAATTAGATTCTATTAAGATATAAATTCTCCGTTGGAATTACCTAACAATAATATCAAGAAGAAATCATATTAATAGTAGTAAATATATGAATCTCTTACTGGAAAAAGTCTAGTTGCTGTTAAATGGAATTCTGATTAAAAATGGACGAATCAGTATTTCCTGGTTGACTCTATATTATAATTCTAATTAAAATCAGAATTCTGACTGATAGATCAGAATCTTCTGATTTATTCATTTATTCATTTTCAATAAGAAATTCTCAGTGCTTACTTAAAAATGACAACTTAAAAAAGTTCAAGTCAGTTTTCAAGAAAAGAGTAAAAACATTGTTTTTCAATTTAATCGAAAATTATTAACTAATAATCACTCAAATAAATACTAACAAAATATTATAAATATAATTTTAACATACTCAAATACTGTTATTTTTTGTCACTTTTTACAATCTTTAAAAAATTTTTTTAATTACGACAATTTTTTATAAAGTTAAGTATATTGTTTATGGTTAATAAGCTAACGTTTATTTATAACTCGAAGTGATAATAATTCGAAGATGAAATTTTTTTAAATTGAATCATTTTTAAAATAAGAGGATGATATATTTTTTGTTGATACTTTTGTTAATACTTGAATAAAAGTCGAAGCTATTTTGTTAGATAAAATTTCTGACGAGGAGATATCGCATGATTCGCTTCACCGAACGAAATGCCAACTGATTTATTAATTGAGATAAGAAACTAAATTTGTAATCATTCTATTTTTGTCGATAGCGAATCTCGTTGAATCAAAATTAGATCAATAGAATTCGCTTCTCGCTCACTCCTCACGAGTCTGCTGTAGAACACAGAGCAACATCTGTTCGCAATTGAATATTTTATCCAATTTGTTTTTCGATTAACCGGGTATGCACGTCTCGTTTGAAATGCATTATACATATAGGATGTCACAGAATTGCTGGAGAACGAACGGCATACCGTTCTTCCTCGTTATAATATCTGCAAATATCTGCAAATAAAGTAAATGATAGCTGAAACTATAAAAAAATAATCTTGAATGAGCAGAGAAAAAGCAAAGAAAAAATTCTAAATTTCCTATAAGATTGTCAAAAAACTTAGGAGCATCGATAATGAATAAGAAAAGGTAGGGTTGCCACAGACTTGAAAAACCGGAAAAACCGGAAAAAGTCAGGGGAAAATGTAAAAAAGTCTGGAATTTTGAAATTTGCTCTCAATTTTTTGAAACTGCTCTTATTCTAGATAATTGTTATAATTTTTTAATATTATATCTGACGTTTATAATGAAATATGTTCAAAATTCGCACACTTTAAACGATTTTAAATAATTAAAATAATTAAAATTTATGTTCTATTCAATATTTTTATTTGATCGCCCTTTTTCATAACTGCATTCTTTTTTCCAATACAAATTTTTTTTTTTTAATTTGCACCCAAAATTTTAGTGTGCTATTAATAACCTTTTTTGCGTTGTTTTTAATATATGCTAGCTTTCCTACAATTCTTGACTTTAAATGTGTTAAAATTTACATATATTTTATTATATATTGGAAAATTTGCCATTTCATCTGGAAACCTGGAAAAGTCAAGGAATTTTAAAATTTATTTTCTGTGGCAACCCTAAAAGTTCACTGTTGAAGAAAATTCCATAATCTAACGTTCGGTACTATTTCCATTTTTATTAATAAAATTTGTTAAATTAATAAAATATTATATTTGATATCTTAAAACATTTTTAATTTTCCGTTTTACTTTTACATGTTGCTTTGCATATTACGCCATATAAACATTAACGTGATAAAAAAGGAGTCCCTCTCTCTTCCCTTGCCCTACCCTTTTCACTTTCCCGCTCGAAAGCTTGAGAGTTAATTGCATTAGTCCGAATGACTTTTTCTCATCCATTCGGTTCCAAGGGAAGTAAGGGATCGCGACGCGAGGAGGGATGCGTGAGTCGCGTGCAGATGGCAAACCGGTGTGCTCGGTAATTGTGCAACGTAATAATAAGAATGACAGTAATTACAGTGACCCTTCGCTTTATATAAGGACTGACTCGGGCGAAACGTTAATTTTCGTACGAAACGCTGTAATCTCAATCAGCCGTGACGACAATCAAAAAAATTTCGCGGCAGAGACGATTGTACAGAAATAAGCACACAGGAATCATAAATTAATTTGGGTACAATTTCAGTAAAATTAAGAAATTTGATAGGAATATCATGAACGTGTGCACGTTGCTTTTCAACAGTTTACAGGCCACGAGACATAGATCGTTTGGAACAAAAATCGTTGTCGGGAACGCAATTGATCGCTGATCGTTTAACGATAGCATCGCTGCCTCGAAATAACATGTAATTTTTCGAAGGAAAGAATTATTTCCCGGCATTTATATTGCCATAATGCGCCGTGTCGATCGGAGGAAGATAAAATTTCTCGGCAAGACGGAAGGTGCTTAATTATCATTTAAGGAGAAGATACAGGGAGGACATTCGGGGCGGAGTACGAAACCGACAGGGAAATGAGAGAAGAGGATGGGAGGGGAGGGGAGAGGTAGATCGGCAGCGGCGAAATACCCAGGGTTTGCCTCGAGATACGAGCGAGGGGCTCGCTATCTCTCTCGCGAGAGCGAATCACAAAGAGAAATATTGTTGAACCTTATATCTCGGACGGCGCATTAATGAAACACTCGCGCTCGCGCCATTCTGAAATTACTCGAGATCGTCTAGACTACTCTCAGGCGGGTACCGGGATGTTCTTCCCTCTTCCCGCTCGTCTCCTCGCCGCGCCGCGCCACGCCGCGCCGCGCTGAGCGGAGCAGAACTGCAGAACGGATCCCCACGATCTTTAATGAGAATAAGAGAACACCCTCGACGACTAATATTAGAACCGACCAGTCGGCTCTAAGCTGAATGTAGGAAACTCGATCAATTATTCAGTCTCTCATATAATTCCGATTCGATTCTTCGCTGAAAGAGGAAGGAAAGTCGCGCTCGAAGATCCTCTCTCCCAGTACACATCTACGACACGTATGCAGTGGCGAATGCGAGAGAATTCTTACGAAATAAATTTAGAGTGCATTAAAATGTGAATTTTATATGAAATTCTAGCAGCGAGGCGCGTGCGTTTATACATAATCCGGCATTCTATTAAATTTTCTCGCGCGCGCATTTATACAGATTATTTTCCGTAGCTTCATATTTATACATCTGCCATTCAATGGCTGACGTATCTAACCATTTGTTGTATTATTATTATTAATAAATTATAATTCGCAACAATATTTTGCGTCGGCTCTTAAAAGCTTTTTATTCATTTTTTATGTATCTAATATTACAATTAGACTTCAGTACTATTTTTTATTCTAGTATTTTTTATTCTAAATATTAAACCGCACCGAAGATCGAAATTTGAAAAATCGATCGATTAAAATTTTTACGTGCGAAAATCACTGCAGGTGTATGCACCTTAGATTAAAAGTCGATAAAACAGCATATAGAGCAAAGCGCATGATAATAATATTGCGATCAAGTTATGAGCACTGAGTATGTATATACCAGCCGGAAAGACAGCAGTTAGAAACGAACAAGCATTTCAGTAAAACGTAGCGAAGATTTGATGTGTAAAATCAAGTTAATAAACCATTGTAAAAGACACTTATCGATATATAATTAAATAATTTATAAACTCCGAGTTAAATGAAGCAAAGAGTTAAATAAAACACTTTATATTTATTTTTTTCAATATAATATATATTTTTAATAATTTACACAGACGAGCATTTTCATCTGCATTTAACTCTTTAGAGCTGACGCCAAAATTTGTAACTTTAATAATTTAGTTTGCTTTTTATCTTTTTCTAATTCTTTTAATTCTAGAATTAAAAAAAGATAAGTTGAATTTGATGAATTTGATGAATCAACCAAGTTGGACTTGAAAAACATAGTCGATATTTTGATTGTGAGTTTTGATAGAAAATAATGATAGTAAAATACAATACGATTTTTGTGATAGTAGCAATACGTTGCTAAAGTTTATACAAGAATTGTTATACAGTCTGAAAAACAATAAAAAAAAAATCTGCGTTGAAACTCAAAGATCCAAGTTGCTCATGGAAGATGCAAAATTCCATATGACCGAAGGAAGATTAAAATTAATCTACATTATTTATTGGAAACAGATAAAATATAAAAAGCACTAATCGATTTCAAGAAACCAAAATGATATAATATAAAAAAAAAATGAATACTAAATTTAGTTTAATAACAATAATTCAAATTTCCAGGTGTAACATAAAGAATAATAAATAATTGAGTGAATCTAATAGACTCACCAAACTCTGGAAAAACTGAGTGTGTCTAATAGATCCACTGTCAGCGTCAAAGAGTTAATAAGGAGTTTCAAGTAATGCTCTGCAAAGTATCCCGATTGAGATCCGGTACTTAAGTCGCAGAACAGTCTGCGAACGCACTTGAGTGGAGAAATGCGGAATAGAGGATCGCGAGAACGCGCGCGATACTTGTTGCACGATGCCTGTCTGCATACAACATGCATCGTCGTGTGCGAAGGCGTGTCTCCGTGTGTTGAAACACACATGGAAAAATAGTCGCTCTTGTTCGATTCGTTTAATCGTATCCCGTTCATTCTCCTAAAAAAAAAATATATATATATATATATATATGTACATATGTATGTATATGTTCCGACGACGTGAGAAGGGCAATGTCCTCGGGGATCGAATTTAGAAATTCGTCCCTCTTTTGCTCATTCCTGGCTTGTACAGATGCATTCGTCTCACTGGGATTAATAATGAAGCAGCGCAGTTTTGCGATTCTAACAAATAGTGGGTATAATAATTCGAAAAGCACTTTGCTTAGTCGCGCGCAGGCTACGTGGACAACCGACGTCGAGCGCTATAGTTTTCACGCGGGATTATCCTCCAGAAACATAATCCCCTTCCACGCGATATGGCATTGGTGTTCGTCAACTTATCCGCCGTCTTAACCCGTAAAGTGAAAAATGTAACCATTCACTTGTGACATCGATTTTTTTCTCTCCTTTTTCTGCTGTGACGACCGCAATCGAAACTTTCGTATACCTAGTTATTGTCCACACCGAGAAAAAAATATAATTAATTTTAATAAATATTTATTCAATACTGCCAACTAAACATTTACTTACAATAAGTAAATATTTGTTCAGTAAAAAAAATGATTGTTAAATCAAATCAACATTTCTTGTATCAAATAAATATATCTTTATATTTAATAAATATTTAGTTGGCAGTATTCAATTAAATATTTATTAAAATTGACTATATTTTTTTTCAGTGCATGGTTGCTGCACTGAACTCAGTTCGTTAGATATTAATCGCATGATATTGTCAACTTGACGGAATAATTAATCTCGATTTGAATACCTTGTTTTATCGCGTTCAAATCTTGCTCTGTAATCTTCTCAAATCAATTTCCGTTTTACCGAATAGTATAACATGCAAAATTTTTAATCGTTCGATTCGTTAATTCTCTCAGCGAGAAGACAGACTGAGAGAAAAGTTTTTGGTATTTGTGACGATAATTACATTGTAATTAATGAAATTATTATGATTAGGAGCTTCATTTCTACAGTTTATATTACTACTATAAATAGTCGTTTTCGAGGACAACCAGATATTCTTTTTGATATACAAAATTATAAATGTAATTATTATTACTTTATATTATTATAGCGGTAACAACTATGGAGCATACTAATGGAGCTCTCACCTATAATACTTTATCACGCAATTGTAATTATAGTCACGAATACTAAAAACTTTTTTCTCAGTGCAAATACTTGGTATTTGTGATTATATAATTGTATGGTAAAACTTTATAGTTGAAAGTTCTCTTTTTTATGATATTATTATTGCCATAATGTTAATAATAATTATATTTATAGTTCTATTTATAGTTCTATTTAAAAAATAACACGGTTAGTTCCGAAAAAAACTTACTATAAATTTAATTGTTTTTACAAAAAATTATAATTTAATTATAATTTTTAACTATAATAATAATTTTTAAGCCAACTAACTAATACAAAGTATGTAATAATTCTTAATGCGAATATACAATACATATATATTTTTCTTTTGTAAAACTAAATAACTATTATTACTAATATTATAGAATAATCATAATTGTACCATACAATTATAGTTACAAAATACCAAAAACTTTTCTGTCACAATTAGTGCAGACACCGTGTCGTTTAGAAGCTTCTTTATATCGATCGGCCCGCTACGAGGATCCAGTTACGCGGGACGATTCGGGCATACTCGGCTGCAGCGAATTAGTTTTCGTCGAATTAATCGGGCGCATTAATCCAATCAAGTCGCACCCGGAATTCATTCGGATTCAATCGTGCCGGCGGCGACGGCGGCGGGCTACGCTAAATTAAATCGTGCGGCCGATATCGTAATCTGGCTATGTACGTCCCGCTTTTAATCGGTCCGAATTAGAATCGTTAATTGCCCACGAGTACTCGAATTGAACAGGATGCACGTGTCGCATCGAGATTGGTCGCGAGGTCGAAGGTCCCGAACTTGCGCGCCAATGTCAGCCTCGAATCTTATCAAATCGTAGCAAGCACCACCACGCCGCGTTATCGATCGGATCTTCCTTTATACTTCCTATACGTATTCTGCGTCGATGCGTGTCTGCTTTCGACGGTGCATCTAATCACGGGGAGAATCATAGGGGAATAATTTATGAACTAGATCCGCAGGCGATTCTCTATTGTAGTCTACAGTACGCGCGAGGGGAACGAGGGAGGCGTATATTGCAATTTTTATTCCCGATATAATCAGCGTGTACGTTATTACGATTAGCGAGTATTTAATCATGCCTACGTACGTAAAGGTATTATTATCTTAGCGTTAAATAATTCAATATTTAATTCCGACCTGTATATCTTCCTCGGCGAGATTTTATAACGCAAAAATGTAAAAATTAAGAAAATAATGTATTGTAGATCTTTGAGAAAGCGCGCAGCAAGCTTCCAAGATACTCTCGATAAAATCTTAACAAAACCACATGTATGAAATATTGGAAAGTGAAAAATTTCCTGACAACGTTATAATGAGACGACGCGTTTGGAGGAACGCGTCCGGAGAACCGCGGACGTGCCTCGAAATAGCCGATGCGCGTTATTGTTGAATTTAGCGAATCTGGAGTTTAAATATCTGCCGGATGTTTGGCATGTGTATATCACTTCGTAAATTTAAGGTTTACGAGGTCATACGCCTTTTTCGCTCTCTCGCCCGTTTCTCGAGTGATCTCTTTGCTTTCGCCTTTCGTTTTCGCGCAATTCCCTTCACTCCTTTCAGGGAGAGCGAACCTCGCGAACCTAACAATAAGTGAGAATTAAAGAAACAAAAAATATGAATACTAAAAATATGAATCTAACAAAAGAACATTTTCTACAGTTTTAATTTTTCTAGAGATTTTATGAGACAAAAGTATTTAGGTGTTTGTAATTAGAATGATAAAATAATTATGGTTGGAAGCTATATATTTTATAGTATCATTAAATGTTAGTAATAATAATTACATTTATAATATTATAAAAAATATATATTATATATACGGTTGGTAACAAAATGATTAAAAATTGTTAAATTACAGTAACTGTAATCATTTAATTTTTCTTTCAGAAAATCTCATAGAAAATTAAAATTTAAACTTGAGAAATATAAGATTAAAAAAGCTAGGAAATTTATGAAATATGAAAAAATCGACAAAATATACGACAAAATATACGATTTGGAAAACTGGCGACAATCTGTGACAAAAACCACGGCGGAGCACAAGTGGATAAAGGGCTGCAAAGCCGAAGAGGGATCTACCTTAAACAAATTGCTAAACAAGCGAGGACCCCATCCCGCTCCCTTTTCCCTCGACTAACACTATTGTAGGACAAACCCGGGGAGATGCGCGAGTCCGCGATATTTATCGGCATGCGTATAACATGTAGGCGCGATACGTTTATACAGGGACGATCGAGACGAGAAATCCCGCGGTGAAATTTATTAGAATCGTCGCGCGCCGTAAGCGGAGGTGTCGTTTAATCCTGATGCACTCTGTGCGCGCTCTCGCTCGCATTTGCTCCGACGGGCACCTCGTAAAGCCGGTTTCGTCGTGATCGAAAGCACGGATTTCGGGAGCACCCGTTGTGCAGGATTTCCAGTTGCGCGCCGGTCGGTCGTCGGCAAATCTTGCACTATACAAACCCCGGTATATCTACGCGCGGAAGGTACACGACTCTAATACATAGTTCAGCACTCTATCTACATACGTGCGAGCTAACATCGCGCTAGCCTTCTCTGTCTCTCTCTCTCTCTCTCTCTCTCTCTCGCTCTCTCGCTCGTTCTCTTTCTCGGCATTTCCATCCCCTATTCCTAACCCTGTTCGCCGAACACGCCCCGAAACTGCATCGTGCATGAGCCACTACGCACGCATGCACGCACGTCCGCATGCACGCACGCACGCACGCACGCACGCACGCACGCACGCACGCACGTACGAGTGTATGTCTCTGCGCCGCGTTTGGCCGCGCGCTGCGGCTTACTGCAGCCTGGAACATTATTCAGGGGATAATCCATTCCTTATATATTAAACTACGGAAGGACAATCTATTGGTGCGATAGATCACGGCTCTCAAAATTCGTCGGGAATCCTACTGTTACCCCTATTTCTCTCACACACACACACACACACGCACACACACATACTCACACACACACACACAATCTATCTATCGATCTTTCCTACATCTAATTGGTTAAGAAAATTATTAGATCTGATCTCTTTGTAATATGCAGAGTTAAATTTAAAAAATTTCAATTTCTATGAAAAGCGAAGAAAAAGACAATACGCGGCAATTTTGAATACTTATTTCTAATTTTAGATATTTTGAAAATTCTGTATATTTATTTTTACAAAAAAGAAATGAGTCGACTAAACAAACGCGTATATTTTCCTAGAATAAATTCAGCAGGAATGTACATTCCAACAAGAGAAATTATTCACTCTCTGCATGTGATTATAATCTTCTCTCCTCATAATATAATCTCCAATAATAATATTTTAGTCATCACATATATTTCATAAAAATACACATGAAAGTTTCTTCATTCTTGGAAAATTTAATTCATCCCTTGATTTAAGAATGATAACTTTAATTACAGGCCGAGACCGAGATGTTATGACGGCGATTTTTAATTCATTCATCTGACGTTCAGTCTGTTGATTTTGCGTGTAAAAATAATATGAGCCTGCAGTCTAATAAGGTCCTTGATCTAGGCCAGAAATTAATCTTATATGAAATTTATCGGGGGCCATTTATTTTCAAAGTGGCGCAAATCAGTTTGCGCGAAAAGGCATTAAACTTAAATTAAATAAGATACAGTCATAATGGCGATTTATTAAATTTATGTCTATTTTTATATGATATGCAAAATGTGACTTACGTCGCTTTAGAATGAAGGACTCATCTAATAATACGGAGACACTCTCTCGCAGGATTAAAATCTAAGATAATTACTTAACTTAATAAATTAACTTACATTAATTTCTCTTTCATGAAGAAATCTCCCAGACGGCTGCTATCGATTAGTATAATAATCACTCGATACTCGAGCATACAGCTCGAGATGTGGACATATTGACATTTATTAAAATTTATTAAGTGCTAAATTAAAATTTTTTAATTTAAAAAGCAATCTTGAACTCTCTCTCTCTCTCTCTCTCTCTCTCTCTCTCTCTCTCTCTGTGCGTGCGTGCGTGTGTATGTGCGCGCGCGCGCGTGTGTGTGTGTGTGTGTGTGTGTGAAAATATGAGACTCACGCAAAAATAATTTATGTATCAAGATCCGCTTTGTATAACCGTTGAGTATAATCTTCTTCGCTTTGTGTTTAAAAAGAAAATTTTCGAACGATGTATTATATTATAAATTCTTCAATGTTCTTCAAAGAACGACTTTATATGCTTTCGTGTAAATGTCATTTATTATGCAGAAGTAAAATTGCATAGATACGATATTCATAAAAAATTTACAATAACTATAATGAATAGCACAATTCGTTTTCGGGCATTCTTACATCCGGCCTTCAATAATTTATCAAATCTTTAATGAATTTATCTGGAATCCGATCCGCGGTAATTCCATTAGTATAAATTCGTTTATAGGTTTTTCGGGATTGATTAAAATTTATAAGGCTAATCGTAAAAAAACAATCATTTAAATTCGCGTAGCTGCGAACATTGAAACTATCACGATTGCTTGCGGTGGTGGAGGTCTTTGTACTCTAATGGTACAAGGACGGTGCCCGTGAAGTCGTCGTCAATTTGGATTACGGGGTAATTTCGACCGGATCGAGAGGGGCCACTCAACTCTATTGAAATAATACACAGTGCGAAGTATTTATACCGAGGAGCCTTGTTCTCTCGACGGGAGGGCTGAAGAAGGAGAGAGGTGAAGAAGGCGGAGGATATTCGCGGAGGATCGGAGGATGAAGAGAAGTAGGAAGGGAAGGAAGAAAGGGAAGAGCGGTTCTTGCAGCTCGAATACAAATATACGAACTCGCCGTCGACGCTCACCTTGAAACTTCCCTCCCGTCGTCCCTGAACGTTGGAATTGTCCGCGAGCCGCGATTCGGAGTGCCACGGAGAACGATTAGTTAAGAATAGATGGGTCGATAGTCGGACGGGACGTTTATCGCAGTCCCGCCAGTCTCGTAAGATTCCTGTTAAATCGAACACAGAGACTGACAAGGAAAGTTCGACAATCCGTAAGTTCGACAAAATTCGGAACTTTGCACGGACGTGAAACAGAGCGTGACCTTAACTTACACAATTTTAATAATTTACTACGCCAAAGAACGAGCAATTGGAGATTTAAACTTGGAGCATTTTGGAAAATAGAATTTCAAATGTGACATTTCGTGTCGAAAAAAAAAGCAGTAATGAATTCTGATTCTGTTATTTAAAGAAAAATAACGAATAATAAAGACGTTTCCGAATTGCGTTTCTTTAATTCGATAATAAAAGAAATTGATTCTTTACCTTTCGAATTGTGTTCAAAGTTTTTTTTTTTTTTTTTTAATATAGATAACGCATTAACAATTCTGAAATAATCAACTGTAGAACAAAAGGCACCAGACACCGGAGTACTATGATTTTCTCATCGGTCGATGCGGGGAATTACAAGCACGTGAAAAGGCAGAATAAATGCGAGAAGAAAGATTTACATCGACGAAGGAAGGAAATAAAAGAGAATATTTTATTAACGGCATAAAAATGACCATGCCCGAGAAGGAGAACGTGTTCTTTTTTGAAGAAGCCTCCTGGCCGTCGCGTATGAAGTACAGATTACATGGACGTAATACTGCTATTGTTGCAAAGAATAGTGGTGGTTTTATACAGAACGCCGCGGTTTTATTCCTTCAATTTTAATCGACCCCTCTGCACAGCCGCATAAAAATTTATCCTCGCTGATATGTCTTTTTTTTTCCTCATTTCGTAACTTGTGCAAAAAACTACAATATTAAAATAATTAATGTTATGCTAATTCGACTTCTTGCCTGCAGCGAAAAGAAGTTGATGTTATATTCTACGATTCTCCGAAAAGAAGAGGAATGGAGAATTTTTAATTACGCGATGTGTACTGTTAAAGTATGTAAAATTACTAAAGTATGTAAATAATATATGTAAAAATTACGCAATTTATAGTGGAAACACGCAAAATTGTGCATTTTTACAAAAATTAGTACTTTTATCTCTAATTTTGTAAATATATCTTTATATTAAATAGAAAATTACAAGTATATTTTTCATGTAAATGTACAATTTTTTATAATAAATAAATGTATCGTATAACACAACAATAACATCACACATTTGTATTTTTACGTTCGTACATATATATTCGATAACATAACTTAAGAAAAATTTTTAATAATTCGTTGACGTAATTGACGTAATTATGTAAATATATCTTAAAATAAACTTAATTTTAAAGTTACTTTTGCAAATTGTTTAATTACTATAAAGAATTTTGTGTATAACTTCAATTACATAAAATGTATAAATACATCTTTAATAGTGGGTCCCAAAATTACCCACTATAATTATTGTAATTTTACATGTGACGTTTTTATAGTGTGATTAATAAACCGCAAAACGCGCGGATAATGAAAGAAAATCATCTGGAAAAAAAAGGTAAATCTCTGACACCGAGTCAAATGGAAGCGTTGACAAGTCCTAGATCCTTTCTATCCCTCGAGCACGAATCCTCAAATTCGAGGCGACGAAAAACCCGCGTCGCGTTATTACATTCACGGAACGCTCAGCGTTTACAACATCACTCCCTTCGCCCCCGGTCGTTCTCTTTCTATCCCGTGCTGCCGGGATCCTCCCCCCTTCCCTCGGCAGGAAGGGTGGTTCGTTTCGCTCTTCGTTTTGCTCGAAACGGCGCCACAGGTTGCCAGGAGAGAGTCCTCGCGTGCTGCATTTTACAGTCCGAAATGGTTCGCTCGACTGGCATGAACTGTGGAAGTGCGACCAACACTTTCCGATATTGATATTTTCGCTTTTAACGTTTTAATAAATATACACGAAGTGTATCCGGGAGAGAATAGACGGGAACGAATGCGGAATAAAACGCTTTAATTGAGGAAAACCGAAAGAGAAATAATTGGAGGAAGATTTTCAAATCGGCTCACAGTTTCAATTTTGCCGATCTTTATGTGAATTTTCACGGCAAATAGGAAAATGTTTTCAGATCCGTCCCTGGCAATAACAGCGGCCGGGGTTGTTTTGCTCATCAGTTCTCACACGTATCGCGAAATGTGCACACGTGACGACGGCGGCGTCGGCGTCATTATTATCAGTCGCACGAGATAGCGCGAGACGGAAGGAAACGTTAATCGGTGCGCATCGCTCGTAAACTATTTAGTTTACGAACACACGCCATCACAGTAATGACAACCCTTTCGCATGTCCGCGATTGATATCAGATTGAATAAAAAATTTACTATGTCAGGAACCGACGTGACTAGGATCGCCACATCCAAAAGTGTAAATTACCCGATATTTCCTCTTTGATCAAAATCAAAATCTCTAACCGGACAGAAACAGTAATTATAAAATTTGATTAAACATAAAAGTTAATATGAAAAAATTACATACGCGCGCGCGATATTATTTTTCAAGCGATTTTAAAAATATGATTTGATTGAATAAAATAATAAATTCGAATAGATATTATAATATTAATATAAAATACATGCTATTTGTTGAACGTTAAATTAAATTATGTGTTCCACATATGACATTGAACATTCGTTATAAATATTTTGTCAAAATATTTAATACGTTTACCATATGTTAAAATAAAAAATCGTTTAACATATGTTAAACAAAATATATATTTTTGAACGAAAATAAGAAAATGTTAAATTGTAATTTGCAAGAAATCTCAAGACGCGATTGAGACAATTTTTCTTTATCTTAATGCCAAATCGCAACACGTTTTCAATCACCAATATCATATATTTAATTAACCTTTAGAGAGCAAAGAAAGACTGTCTATTTTTATAAGTTTTATAGTTTTTCTTTGAGTACGATTTATTATATAATTCATTGTATTTTCTTCCTTGCCTCAAAATATGAATATACTGTTTCATCATCACTATAATAATAGTTTTCTGTCCTTCAAGGATTAATATTAATTGGTATCTAGAATTAGGACGATTTAATAATTAGAGAAGAGCGAAAAATGATGAAAAGCAAAGTTTCAAAGTATTTAATTTAACGATGCATTGTGGCAAATATGAGAATATGGAATTATATTTTTTTGATAGCATTGTTAATAATACTTTAATATAATAAAAAGAAGGGGATATTATATGATGAAAAATTATAATTATAATGAACTGCGTAACTCTAGATTTCTGTTGGAGCAACAAGGAATCTAATTAGTTCTTCGTAATAGCGTATAAATAATTATTCTACGCCATCACATTCGCATAATTTACACTTTATATTAAACGAAACATACTCACGATCTGTCCTCGATAATATATTTATTTAATATTTAGCAATTTCTGCGTGACGCGTGAGAGATCGCGAAAGAAACCTTAGACCATTATCGTAACGGAAATGTGAGATTAATTCTAATTGCTCGCGTTAATGTTTAGGCTTCCATCAGAATGCAATAAAAAAGATGGATCTAATTTGCTCTAATTATTCCACTTGATAATTATTCATTAATAATTATGTGATAATGATAATTGTTCCGCGCCGTCATGTTCTCATAATTTCTACATTGTAGCGAATTAAATACACGGTCTTTTTAATAACCAATTAAAATTTAGTGTTTTATATAATTACTGCTGTTTTAAAAATACGTATTATAAAATATGCTCGACGTTAACGATATATTATCCTATGCAATTTTAGCTAATGAAACAGTACTTTTCCATCGAACTCTTTTCTCCTCCATTAGCTGGATCATTACTATATTAACGGAAGGAGAGAAAAAGTGCTATTGTTGTTGTATTAATATATAATTTATCGACTCGATAATAACGTATTGCAAGCAGACATAAATACAAACGCATTTTGGCACCCGCTTTTCTATAGCGATGTACTACCTGTGGCATCGAGAAAAGTGCAACAAGACTGAAAAGCACGCGCCAGAAATAGTCGAGAACGAAGAAAAGGAAGGAAACGACGTTCTTTTTGGTGTCTCAGAGAACACCCTCTAAGGACACAAACGCAAGAGAGATACATAGCTTACTCGTAGTATATATATGTGACGATTCATGAGTTTACATGACTTTAACGCTTAATTTTTCTCAGATTCTCGGAAAGATTGTCATTATTCGCTACGTATATGCCAATGACTTACACCAATTACTATTCTCGAATCTATTTTTCTCACGATTATTCGTCAAATCTTTGACACTTATCAGAACAAGAGGGGATTTCTTATAATTCTTAAGATTTTAACAATCTTGGCAGATTAATGTAAAAAATTTTTTGATTTTATATCGTCGTTATTATGATTAATCCTTAATATACACTACTAGATTTTATACTTTTATATTATTATACACTACTACATTTGTATCCTGTGCTTTTCTTTTCTTTAAACAATATTTAAATAAAAATCGACTGCGAAATGTTTAACAATAAAATGAAAAGTTATCAAGTCTGGTGCCTAATAATATTTTTGTGTGAATTTCTAATTCAGACAAACTGAATTTTTTTCTTTAAATTACTAACAAAGAACATTTGGCTTAATAATCTTTATCCTATTCTTTTTTTCGATATATTAACCTTACAAATACAATCAAAAGATATTAAGGTACATATAAAAATTAATTAATAGTTTTTATATACTTATAAACTTCTGTGTACTTTTGTATACAAAAAAAATATAAAAGTGATACAAATTAAGTCAGTCACATGAACGACCCATTGTGTGTGGTAAAGAATCGAATGGAAAACCATGTGTATTAAATGGGGTTAAAATGATTAAAATTCCTATTGGTCACCTTCTCCAATCCGGATAATAATCGTTTTGGCATATGAAGCGATTCGGCATATCGACTCTACTAACAATATATCCGATAACATCGTACGGGTATCGTAAAGCGTCCCTAACTACGGATGCGAATGCAACGAGCGCGCAAATAAAGCCGGATGCCGAAAAGCGTCGCCGGCCGCTGCGCTGGACGATTCGTTAAGCGATAATGACGCCGGCCAATAACGGAACGCGCGTCAACAGACAACTCTGGCTATGTAAATGTGAAACAATCGGATTCGCGCGCGCGAATTACAATTCCAGCGATGGCAACGCCAACGCCTCGGTGCAACACCTACCTACCTGTGATATTCGAACAAAACAAGCATTTCCAAAGATATCGTTGCAGATATGTCGAACGAATGACATCTAGGACATTTTTTACACGAGAATACTCTAAGATGGTCATACTCGTTTTGCAAAAAGAGATTTAACCAATGTAAATTTGTTATTGTTTATATTTTTAATTCTTTATTTTGAGCGTTTTAATGATCATTAAAAAGAGGCTTGAATATTTATTTAAAATTGCAAACAAAATAATATTATATTATCTATTTCTTTCGATAATATTCTTTTTTAGACGTTAATCCTCATTGAATTTTGATCTCGAAAGAGTATCAGTGCCATCACTAGCCCCTAAATAAATATTTCTCTCCCGTTCTTGCAGTTGCAACTCCTCTCTTTCTCACATCTCTATCAATCTGTCTCTCTTGGCAATGCGAGAGTGGTCGACATCAATTTATCGTAAATAAATAAATCTATTTATTCGGGCACGAGAAAGGGTTCGTGCTCGCCGCCGTTTTGCACTCACTTGTGTGTTCATGCGTGCGTGTTTTACGTATATGTGTGGTGTCAATGTGATAGTTTAAACATCAAATCGCTGAATAAAATAACGGATTGTCGATTTCGCATGCGATGCATTCGAAATTGCATTATGAAAAGGAGACTGTCTCAAAGATAAAAATTGAAGTTCTCGTACATGCAGAATAATTCTAGCATAACCTGCATGTGTCTTTTGCTTATCGGACTATTAATGCTATTAAAGCTATTAAAATGTCGTATGTTTTGAATCAAAGTTAACAAAAGTTAAAATAAAAATCAGACAAACGGAAACTGTTTCATCTCCGGCATGTCAACTGCGTCAACAGATTTCTGAATGATAGAAGTCCGGATCTTGAGCTTCAATTAGTTCTCAATTAGATTCCGAATGGACTTCAACAAAATTTCCATGACATAATCACGAAAATATCTATTAAAATTAAAAGTCAGATCTTAAAATAAAATAATATCACTTAACGTTTATAATTTCTACTGTTTCTTCGAAAAATTCAAGATTTTACATTTATCGACTTTTTTAATGATAATAATTTTTTGTACACTATTAAATTCATAATGTCAAATTATTCTCAATTTGAATTATTTTTACTTATTTCTACAGGTTGCCATTGTTCCTATATATATATTAATTTAATTAAAATAATAGAGTTAAACATTTAATTTAAAAAAATTTATTAAATTTAACTCAAATTTAGTTTATTATTTACCAAGTGCATATGTTAATATAAACATTCGTTTTGAAACTAACTAGAAATTGATTTATATTTTAATATACGTGAAAGTTAAAAATAACTAAATTATTTCACTGAAGTTACTATTGCTCTTTTGAAATCTAACACTGTATGAAAAGAGAGCACAGTTGTCACTTTTGGAAGTAATCCTGAATTTTTTTTTTCTCATTTATTGTAAGACTAGAACAAAAAACTTGCTGGTAAAAAAGGTCTCAATTGGATCCAGATTATGGAGGGAACAAAAATATTGTACATTGTTTTTTATTAATAAAAATATGATTTTGCAGACGGAGAATTAAACTTATTAAACGAATACTTTTATTTCTCTATAATCGCTCTCTATAATTCCTCTATAACACCAAATCTATTACATCAAAATTAAATTTCAAAAATAATATTATAAAATATATATATATATTTGAATTATTTAAAATATTGAAATTCATTTTCTGAAAAACTTTGTTTTTTTTTTCTTTGTTGTAGCAAATTTCGTTGTTCTAGCAAATGAGTGATATCATAGCGATTGTTATTTCGCGGCCACATCCTGGCCGTGAATTCGAGCTTGTGAAAGCATGTGTGTGCATTTGTTGGACCGCACGCGCACGCTCGTCTTTCTCGACGTGCGTTTTTGCGAGAGAGAAACGCCGCGCGTTTGTATGACAATTAACACGCGGTGACGGGACCACCAATCTCTACCTCTCCTCCTCTTCTCTTTTGCTTTCGTGCAATTTCACGCCATGTATTCGCACCTTCCCTCTTACTCTCACAATCCCCGTTTAGTATTATATGCAGGGCGCATTTCGCAAGACTATACATCGAATGAAGAACATAATTCATTCCTCCTCTCGTTTCTGAACTGCAAAATGAGACGTTTTTATTTCAGCCGTTGCTTAAATAAGAACAAAAGCACAAATTTCAGTTCACGAGAGAGTGCGAGAATTTATATTAATTTACTTTAATTTAATTTTTTTATACAATAAATATGAATGTACATACATACATACATACATATATATATATATATATATATATA
>NW_017259279.1:838545-873804 GCF_001594045.1 Atta colombica | reverse complement strand
ATATATATATATATATATATACGTGCATATTTCTCCGACGTATCATGTGTGCATGGAGCAATTTTTTGCGAGTGGAACCGAGAGCATCGAGTTAATTAATGCACGCGAGATCACAGCGGAACATACTTTGCGTCGGATAATATAAATATGTCATATTGTGTACTTGTATAATTTATCTTTTTATTTCTGACGTCGTCGATTGTTATTTTCTGGACGAGGATAAAAGCATTGGATTAGTTAGTATAACACGATGATAGCGAGATCGGCGGCGGAGTGGGAATTCCCGACGGGGGCGACGACGGCGACGGTGGATAATGTATCTGCGCGATTTATTACTTTATTCCCGCGCGCGCGGGTCCATTATTATCTGCTTTTTTCTCATCTTTTTGCCCGACCGAAACATGAAAGACATCGAATTAGCTAGTACCATGACAACATCGGGAGATCGTCCG
Source organism: Atta colombica (assembly GCF_001594045.1). Classification (NCBI taxonomy): domain Eukaryota; kingdom Metazoa; phylum Arthropoda; class Insecta; order Hymenoptera; family Formicidae; genus Atta; species Atta colombica. The sequence goes on along the minus strand of NW_017259279.1, from coordinate 873,352 downwards.
GACAAATATGATTAGCGTGAAATCAAAGAAAGCACATCCGTTCCGCTCATTTCGCGTGCGTCCCGTCCGGTTTATCGAGATTCGCCCAGAGGACTCGACGCGGAAAAAGGGTCGACCGGAGCCTGTAATTCGGCGATGACACGCGGCTAAAAACGGGTAGAAGTAAGAGAAAATTGGAGAAAGACGGGTAGAGAAACAGAGGCATCGAATATTACTAATATTAAATATTACTAATATTAAATAACATAAATACGAACTAATTAAATGTACTACACCACAATTCTCTACTACAAATCTATACTAATCTATAGTAAAGTAGACAATCGACAAAAACTGTCTTTTAATATCATCGTAATATATAAAATTTCAAAATGTCACCTAATTTTTTATTGCGTAAACGTAATCATCTAAGATGATTTTTACATTTCAATTAAAAGTCATTATTATTAACTACATTGTAACTATTGACTATTCGACAAGTTATTAATATTTAATTATCCATTATATAGGTATTCAATTTTATAAAAAGAGTAAGAAGAAAAAATAAATATGGATTTTCAATTAGTAAGGAAAAATCCGTTTTTTTTCTTTACTGATTCGTGTCTGAAATTCATTTTCTCGCTGCTAGGATATAAAAATTACTCTGTAGGTGACTATTCCCAGATTAAATGTAATTTAGCATTACAACTATATCATCTCGAATAATATGTAGAATTACATTTTGTACGTCGTGAGATAATCATATATTTCATTCTACTTGTCGAATAAAAGTAGCTTATTTTGTTTGTTCTCTGTCGATTTAAAATGAAGAGAGAACGAATTAATTAGAAATTATTAATATCGATGGTACTGTTATCATCACGGATAATGAGAGTACAAGAATACAAAAGGCGTTTTTGTGCTTGTGTACCATAAAAGGAATTATTCGGTGAACGGAAGACGAGTTTCGTTATATCCGGACAGTAAAGCATTCATGAAATTTCGAAAGTTCGGCGCCTGTGGGCGGAGGCACACAGAGAAACAGAGTCGCGCGACCGTTCTCAGTACCCCTGTTCTCTCACCCCCGCCCTCTCCCTACCTCTATCTCTCTTTCTCCACTCGACGTTAATTTAGACGAATTTCATTAGAACAAACGAACTTTGCTAATCCGCACTAATCTGATTAGAAATTCGCCGTGGCGCCGCATTCCGCCACCGCGGCTGACGACGTCGTCGTCGTCGTCGTCGTCGTCGTCGTCGTCGTCGTCGTCGTTGTCGTCGTCGTCGTCGTCGTCGTCGTCGTCGTCGTCGTCGTCGGCGGCGGCGGCGGCGTCGTCGGTAGCGATTCGTCGTGTCCTCCTCGTCCTCATTCTCGTTCTCATCCTGTCGTGTTGACTGAAATCCTGCGCCTATATCCACGTTGCCTTCCACACCCTTTCCCCGTCTCTCGCGTCTCGCCCACGCCTATATCCTTGCCCGGCAAATATTTGCAGGAATTAGCCTCCGGGTAACGACGACTACCTCATTCCCAACCTCCCTCATCCGTTCGTGGGGTGGTAAATCCTCCTGGCGAGAACGTACTTTCCTACGCCTTCGTTCCTTCCCACCACTGATTCGCGGTGCGTCCGTCGCGATCGTTAATTGCGTCTCATTGTCAACGTTTGAATTACCGTGCGAACAAATTGACGCAGTGAAATTTCAACGTGCAAAGATTGGCCCAACATGTGTGTGTTTTTTTTTTTTTTTTTTTTTTTTTTTTTTATTTCAATATCTATTGTTCTTATTATCAATTTTTGTGACATGTTCGATTGTGAAAACTTTTTCTAAAAATAAAAAAACGCTAACAAGTTTACTGAATTTTTTCCGAGTATATGTATCTCGTTTTCTTTGACAATTATCTAAAAATTGTCGATATAAAAGCGACATTTTATATGCAATAATCCAATGGATTTTATTTTATTCATTTTATTTTATTTATTGGAGCTCGTTCCATTTTAAACGAGCTTACTCACGTCTCAACGATTTTGCAGTTTTTCACGTGTTATTTATGTTCATTATTAACATAATGGCATATATTGATTCTACATTTCTTTAATATAAAATAGCCGGCTGCTGCATTCGGAATGTCATTACGTCCAAATTAGATAAATCAGCTGTATCAATGTTTATTTACGTATTTCCCAGGACGTGGTGAAAAGCGTGTGTCTCTTGCGAAAGAAGCGCAAATGTAATAAAATATCGGTACTGACGAACACAAACCGTGGGAGGTTTGGCGCTCCGCGATAGCGACGTAATTATTTTTCGTCGGAAATAACGAAGTGATAATAAACATTTAATGCTAACATTAATAATGCCGCTCGTCATATTTCTTTGTGCGCGTGTGGCATGTTCCTCGTTTGAGCGTCATCAAACACGAAATCAGGAATTATCAAGAGAATGAAATATGCGTTTAATTTCGAATTACATCGGTCGTGTGTTGTGTCAAACACATGTCGTATTATTAATATTAGAAAAAAAAAACAAAAGCTACGGGAGGAAGGGAAATAATAGATGGGAAATAATAATTACTTCCTTTTAAAATCATAAATATATCACTAAAAAAAAAAGAATGTTTTATAAGTGAAGCACTGCTCTTAATATTTCCTCTAAGCAAAAAATTTTACACGTGAAGCACATGTATCTATATACATGCATTCATTTATAACCAAAATGAATGCATGAGATATGATCCAAAGTAAATTCCTCTACAGGAATTTCCACCATAGTAACTTAAATAACTTCTTGAAACAAAAAAATATGAAACAAGAAAAATAAATAAATTACTTGCGGCATGTACATTGTTCAATTATTTGTAAAAAGTAAATACGCGAGTCCACAAGATGAACACACTTCTCATAAAAAAAAAACATTCATGAGTTCTATAAGGTATGTAAATCAAATGAGAGTGTCCAGAAAATTTTAAAATATGCAGTCTTTTAGATTTCTGAAAGAGTTTTTTTTTGTCCATTTTGGAATGTGATGCTAATTGATAATGAAACTGCATTAACCCGTCTATGTATAATTATGAAAAACTTTACTGGGGCGATGTGCACGCTACAAGACTGATTCTTCTAGCTAAAAGATCCTTGTAGCATTAAGAGGATTACAATCTTAAATCTAGCTTATCTAGCATCTCATAGTTATTCGATATTCCTCTACATTTTAGAGTATCTTTTTAAGGCTATATATTGGAGGGAAATCCTTTAGAATCAAGAGAGAGTACCGTTAAAGAATAAAATATTTTTTTTTTATATGATAACCTTTAGTACGATACGATGATTGATTACATGCGATGGAACGTTTGTGTCTTGAATTAATTTTCATTAATATTATAAATATATAAAAATTATAATCAAGTGATTCTTATATATACTTTAATGTGTTTAGAAAATATTTATAAAGTTAGGTATTTTTAAAAAAAGAAAAGTAAGAAATTATTATTTAGCCAAATGCTTCTAGTGTTTCTCAAAGAAAAAAGACGCGCATGACACAAATGATCCAATATGTGTAAAGATAATATATCTAATAATTTAACAGTATCTTTTATAATATCCGTATTATAATATAATAATGATAATAATATAATAACGTAACAGTACTTTTTATATACCGGCTTTCAAGCGATTATATTTACAAAATTAATTAAGCATCGCATTTATTACTACGTTACATTTATGCTAATTTACACGCGCAGAATCTAGCTAGCGAAATAATGCTATTTTCTAATTAATACGGAGAAAATTGAAGAGAAAAGTTCTCAAGCCCCTTACTCCATCTGTATCTGAATCGCATAAATATGCTCGCACAAGGAACGTATATAATTCATGTGGCTTCAACCGAGATTCGCTGTGATTCGGAGGAAAGGATTAAGGATAACTAGAAAAATTACAGCGAATAATAACGTCTCACGCTTTTCTCTCGAAGAAGTTTCCTCTTTCGGATCGAGTTTTCGGTTCCATCTTGCCGCACGCTCGTGAAACTTCGATCTACATGTAATTTCCCGCGTATACCGCGTTTACTCTGATACGGAGATGCCGCGCGACCCCGCCGACGGGGACCTCACGGTTGTCGTGAGCTCTCGAACGGGAGGTGAGACGAGAAGCGAATCTCTTTCCGAGTCCGAGAGACGAGAACTTTCGTTCGAGGCGCGGCTAAAACTTTCCGGTAACTTGTTTCGCTGGAAAATAGCCCAAGTTTTCTTCACAGAGCGACGATATCCCGTGAGCCCGGATATTTTATTCTCGACGCCGAGGTGTCGAGAGGTCGTCTTCGTCGTCGTCGTCGTCGTCGTCATCGTCGTTGTCTGATCCCGTCGCGAGTCCCAAGAGATCATCGAACAGATTTACGCATAGTATTCGTATGCAAACGAATTTGTGATGTTGATCGCGTTATTGATACGTCGTTATTATTCACCCATAAGTCATTCTTCTTACGCAGCGATTATGTATGTATTTCTTTTATCTTTTTAGGTAATTAGAGTGACGCTAATGATTTTTAAGTATTAATTGTAAATATCTTTATTACATCTTTATTACTGTTAGAAGTGTAACCACGAGCTTCCTTTACATGTAAATAAAGCTCGCGATTATGAACAAAATTAAAAGTAATGAATGAACTAAAAATTAAGTTACAATAGTTACACTAAAAAAAATTTCTGGTTGAAAATGGACGATTCAGAAATTTCTGATTAAATTTATTAAAATTCTAGTTGAGATAACTGGAATTCTGATTGATACAATATTTCTAGTAAAATTTATTAGAATTCTTATTTTTATCAGAATAATTGTATTAATCAGAATTCTAGTTATCTCAACTAGAATTCTAATACACTTAACCAGAAATTTCTGATTCGTCCATTTTCTACCAGAATTACTATGTAATCCAACCAGACTATTTAGTATACTTAAATGTAATAAACATGTACATTAAATTTCATAAATTTTCATGAAAAATACATTAAATTTAATGTAATGTCATGAAATTAAATTCAAATTGTGTAACTTAAAAAGATAATGAAATTTAAGAACATTTCTAACAGTGTATATACTCAGATCTTTCTACGTACAACTTAATCATCCACGTCTTTAAATACAAGATATATGATAAATTTCCGGTATTTTAAAATGATAAAAACAAATATATACGTATTTTTAAGTTTTTTTTTTCGTAAAGAACAATTTAAAAAACGTCTTACAAAATTTATCAAACTTCTATGTTATCAAACTCCCAACATAAGTATCTTTACTGAGAAAAAAATATAGTTAATTTTAATAAATATTTAATTCAATACTGCCAACTAAACATTTACTTACAGTAAGTAAATATTTGTTCAATAAAAAAATGATTGTTAAATCAAATTAACATTTCTTGTATCAAATAAATATATTTTTATATTTAATAAATACTTAGTTGGTAGTATTCAAACTAAATATTTATTAAAATTAACTATATTTTTTTTCAGTGTAGTGGCACGAAGATCGAGTTCGGAAATATATTATTTCATCCGAAGTGCGCTGAGCATTATTAGTTATAAAAATACTATTTAGTTATAGCGGATACAATTCAGTTACTTAAGGCAATTTATTTGATATCTTGGAGAAAACTATATCCCTCATTATGTTCTTAGAAAAAGAAAAGGGAATGTGATAATCAAGAGAGCCTCTTCGCCGAGTTTATACAAATTTGAGCGTGTGACACTAAACAAAAAATCTGTCATCTTTACATTACTTGATTTTTCAGACAACATTAAAATCTCGAGTGAGAGATTCGTCTCACCCTGTAAGTATATCTAACTCTCGACTGACTCTTTTTTTTCCCCACCATCTTACATCGCGCCATATATAACAATTATCTCGTAAGATTAGATTGCATCGATATTTACCCGCGTGTTAACTGCCTTTTGAAATTTTGCTAGACTTAACAGCTTTCGGAATTTCTGACCGCATCTCAGTGCGATCAAGGAGGTACAAGTCAGGTTACCGCGACGGGGGTGTACGTGAAAAATTCACAGCGGTCAGCCCGGTAATTTAAAGGCGGTTAATAGCGAGCGTGTGCTGAGGAGAAACGAGGAGCAACAGAACTTACGGGAAAGCGCGAGAGAAAGAGAAACAGAGAGATTCACGGGTAAAATCGCGCACGAGCTCGGCGCGATATTTAATTCACGAATCCTCTCGATGCCGCGGCCAGGGTGGCTCATGTCTTCCCTCCCGTCGGAGGCAAGCAGAGGGGAAAGTGGCTGAAAGGGAAAGACGAAGAGGATGACGGAGACGAATGTACGCTCCGCGTTGCGAACCGGACAGAGAAGTCGGGGGAGATGGAGGAAGAATGTGTGTGTGTGTGTGTGTGTGTGTGTGTGTGTGTGTGAGGAGAGGAGGGGGAGGGGGAAGGGGAGAGAGGGAGAGCCTCATTTCCATTAGCGGCATGCATCATACAGAAACTAGCCAGACTATATACACGGGTGTTCTGCTGCATGTCGAAACAAATTGAGACGCAGACTGCCGCTGAATGACGCCGACGGTCACTGTCTCTATGTGCGTCGAGACGCCGTTGTTACCGCTTATCCTCCTCCTATTTTTCCTCCGAAGGCGATTTTCTCCTCGTTTACTAAAGCTCCTAAGTACGACTTGAAGAAAGTCTAGATATAGAGTTGTAGTAGTAGTTGTAGTAACCGCTGATAGAAAATTTATCCCAAGCAAAATCATTGCGTGAAATTAATTATGTTCTCTAAGATGTAAACAGGAAGAGATAATTATCTCCTTCATATTTTTAATAATTTTAATATTTCGGACTTAAATCTGAATGGGTCTTAGAAACATTTCTTTCGACTGATCGTTAGTTACTTACATTGTATAGTTTTAGTCTAATTGTAAGTGCGATCCACTTAACGCTACAAATGCTTCGAAGAATTCGATTGACCAATTAGAAAAAGAATTTTACTTTAATCGACTAATCAAAGAACGCTTCAACATTCGCATCAAGTGAACTATAGTTTAAATCCCTGTCGGAAGGAAAAACGGATAAGGAGAACATCCTTGTTCGCGCGTCCTTAATTACTCGGCTGTATGTAATACGCAATGTTTTCATTATAAAAATCTTCTATCACGTCCTATTCCCGTCGCAACATGCGTCGAACGGGATTATCCGTGTGGGAGAGAAAGGCGGTTGGACGGGCGTTGCATTCCGTGCGCGACGTAAGAACGACCTGAAAGGGAACGGCCTGAAAAAAGAAGTGGGGGATGACAGCGGAGGGGGGGGGGGGAGGGAGAGGGGGCGGAAAAAACGTGGGAAAAGAGGGAAAAAGAAAGAGAAAGAGAAAGAGAAATAGAGAGGGAGAGGGAGAGAGGACACGCTGGCGAGGGTGGGCGACCGCGATATACAGGGACGCTCGCAATTTTCTCGTCAATGCACACGTCAACCGGCACGTCGCGTATGCACTCTGCACGGTGTATTCCGCGAGCTGCACCGCAGAGCGCGGCGCGACGCAGGGGACACGAGACAATGAAAAATGCACGCGCCACGATATACTACTTGCGCGTCCAAGTTACAACTGCAGAGCAGGCTCAATCTCTCCCCTCCCTCCCTCTCCCTCTCTCTCTAGCTATCTCTTTTCTTCCTCTCCCCCTCTTGGTCTCTCACTTATGCGTCCTCCTCCAGCTCGAGCGAGGCTCGTCGGAAACAGCGAGCGGGCTGCTCAATAATTCTTTGTGTGGTTTAGCCGAGAGATGCGTGTGCACGTGTATTGACGCGGGGCTATTTCGCGAAATTGCCAACGCTCCGTGCCATCCCCCTCGTGTCACGGCGGTGGAGACGTTATTTCGCTACATCGCCACCACCACGCCGTCGCCTTTCGTTCTCTCCTCGTTCTAGAAAGCCCTCCCGTTTTGATGACCGCGAGAAACCCCGAAAAACGATTTACGGTAACTGCGGCGCCATGCTAGTAGACAAGGGAGAAGAACGTACATTCGAATAGATTTGAACAATTTAAATATACCGCAGCACAATACGAGGTTCTCGTATACGGCGCTATCTGCATTTCCGAAGAGTGACGTTTCCGCGTTCTCGTCAAATCAAAAAGAATACTGAAAACAGTCCATTGTGTGAAATAGTATTTAAGTTACATACGCGTTTCTGTCGATACTCAAGGATGAAGGATTAACTTTTTAAGTAGGTAAATGGAGTGATCACCATACCTCAAATACAATTTTCTTTAAAATTTTATCATGGAAAAGAATATTATGGAAAAAGAAAAAAAAGTATTATCTAGATGCCCAGAATCTTAAGCTTCAGATTTATTTTTGTTTCATAAGAATATATATATATATATATACAAAACTAATGTAAATTTAATTACAATAACATAATTGTAAAAAGATACGACTATAGAATTAAAATTTAATTTCTTGTTCATTCTACTTGCGTATCTTTAAATCACTTATTTATCTACTTAAAGTTAATGCATAAAAATTAAGTCCATTTACTTTCGTGAGTTTTGATCAATTTTAGTTCGAAATAAAAGATACATCTTTAGTGGACGAGATGAATGATAGCCAACATCTTCACGCACGAACGTCTCTCAAAGCGACATTCGGCTTTTTGCAAATAGAATTCACGAACCTATGAAACTTTGAAGCGCGAGAGAAAAGGAAAAGAAAAAAAGGAACAAGTAGAAGGATTTAAGCGGCAATCGGAGCGCATCGAGCGACTCTTAAAAATTAATTTGAGAAGTCAGGTTGGAGAAAGAGGCTCGATCCGGAAGTATAATGTATACAACAAGTATAACCGGCACATGCTTACCTACGATATTGCAGAAATCGCAAAATCCGAAAGCGCAAGGGGAAGAGGCAAAACTTTTCAAATGAGCCAACTTTGCGTGTGTCTTGCGCTTTCGGTGCCCTGGCGTCTCGCGAATCCTCTTCGAAAAGCCTCGCATATTAGCAAAGTTGTCGGCCGAGGTGAACAGTTCGGATTACCTCGATATTTTCAATGCATACAATTTTTCCCTTGTAGTCCTCGAAAATTTTTGGTAAGTCGTCTTTTCATATTGCAGAATCGAATACAAAAAGTTAGTGAAAAAAAAGTTTGGTAATAATAATCAAATATGATAGCAAGGTTGGAAAGTAACGCGTTTGTACACTGCTAAATTTATAGAGTCAATTTGATGCTATATGGTCAAATGGACAGTATATAGTTTCAAATTTAATTATTTTAATGATGTAACAAAATTATTTTTAAATTTGTATCTATCTAAACTTTTGGATATTTCAGTAAAACCGTTCATCATATAACAAAAAAATTAATATTTAGATGGACTAATTAAATTGTCAATTACTTTTCTAAATATTTACAACTTTTCTAAATATTTAGTAATTATTACCAAACAGTTGATTATTATTATGTGTATCTGCTATTACTTGTAGTAAATATTGCATCAATACGCTAAACAAAATATATGTGGTAGCTATTACTCAGGCTTTTTTCTCAATGTAAAACTCTCTTCCATACTGTTATACCTTTCTTGCCTATCTCGTGAACTCCATTTACGTTGAAGTATTTATGAGATTAAATCTTTTATTATTACCCCTTATTACTTATTACCCTTATCTTATCATGATTATTATTAACATATCATTTATTTCAAAATGAAGATATAAGCTTACGATTAGATAGAATAAAACAAGCGATGATTAAAACGTTCTTTCGATCGTGATCCGATTTAATGGAATTTAAAAATATTGATATATGATATTCTCTGTTACATAACTTGGAATATTAAAGTCTAAACAATTGGTGTTTTGCGTGATGTCAAGCGATACCAATAGGGATTAAAATACTTCAACCCTATTTCTTCCGCGGAGTTTCGATTAAATAATTATCTCGGCGAAGGTCGTTTTGCTTCCGGTTAGAAAAGAAGATTGCTCGGATAAAAGATTAAGTCGTTTTCCCAACCAGCCGTTAAATCGCCGCTAATCGTTGTTCCAGCACACCGATGTCTGACCGACGGACCTTTTCTGTTTCAGGCCAAGTTGTTGGAGTCGTCCCACGCTTGGCTCGGCGCCTCCACCTCCAGTATAGCAGGTGAGTCCCGTTTTCGTTTTTCTCCTCTTCGTCTCGTTTCGATACGTTTCAGGAGATAATCGCCCTCTCGACACGGCCCCCAGGCCGGACATAAACGTGGAAGCCTCCACGTTAGGCAACGCACACAACGCGAAACAACATTTGGTTGTCTATCTCTATGCACAGGGTGTCCTCATACTTTCTTTTACCGGTAGATTTACCGAAATCAAAATTAAAATTGTACAAATAAAATCATATTTATGATTTTTTTATCTACCGCGAGGAAAAAATTTTTCATATTTGTGACTATAAAAAATTTCATGGTACATAATAATTATTAATAACAGTCACAAATTCCAAAAACTTTTCTCAGTAGCATGTAAATATTCAATGTAAATGTAGCTTAAACATCCAAAGAAAGTTTATGTTATCAAGAAAATTTGAATAATGCTAGTGTAATAACAAAACATATTATTTTCTGTTTTTCTTATTGTCGCATGTATACATATTTTTTGAAATTTATCTTTAGTTTTAATTATTTATGGCGTTTATCGTTAAAGGAAAGTACGATTAGTCGAAGACACCCCGTATAACCTGTTTCGCGACATCTATAAAAGACTTCACATCCCTCTCCTACAATATCTGTTGCATTATCTGCCGCTTGTATCTGTCGAACGAATTCCGACGATCGGTTTTCGTAGTAAGTAGTGGCGCAACGACCGATCATCCCTTCCGAGTTCGAGTGGAGATTTCCTGTTCTCGAGTATCCCTCGAGCATCCCTCGAGGGCCGTTGTCCGTTTCGCTTCGCTCTATTTTCAAGTTCATGGTCACGTTGTTGAATCATCAACTTTGTACGTGACAAGCCTCGTTCTAGAAACGACGACTGATCGTCTCCCAGTTTCGTGCTCGACCTTTAACTTCGCGGGATGGAACATCCATCATTATTCGTAGATCAATATATCTTACTATTTATTTCTTTGCCTTTTCAAATGCTACTTGCTGATGATAAAGGTTCCTGGAAGCACGGCCGTCGTCGTCGTTGACAACCACGGGAGGTGGCAACACGAAAGAATACAAAGAGAGATCGCGGTGTGGAGTTGTACGTGATAACCGAACAACAATAAAATAAAGGGAGGAACGTGAGCGCGGGCTCAACAATAATAAAACGCGGGAATGCGTTTTGCTTTAATATAGAAAGCAATTTAGTTAGACGAACGCCGGTTAATAGCGCCGATAACATGTCCGCGATTCGCAAGCGAAAGGTTTAGCGTCTAACCCTCTTACGCGTACCATCGATCGCGTTATACCTCTTGAATGTAAGTCTCCGTTTGTAAAATCTTTGAATACCGTACTAGAAACAAGGATCCTTTAATTTTTACCTGTACTTTAATCCATGAATCAAAGGACGAAATTAAATAGCAGATGTAATAAAATATCCGCACTTTTAAGTCGGCGTATATTCAAGAAGTATTTGTAATTTCGCACAATTGTATATTTTTGTTCTATGCTTTTTGTTCTATGTTTAGCGCTCGAAGCTATGAATATTCTAAGAGAAGAATTTTTGGTATTTGTGACTATAATTACATGTTATCAAAATTATAATTATTATGCTATAATGATAGTAAAAATAACTACAAAAATAGTTCTAGAAACAAATTTAAATATATATATAATTAGCAACCATAAATGATTAAATAGTTATAATTATTATTATTAATATTATAGCAACAATAAATTCCTAACTATAATTATTTTATCAACCAATTATAATTACAAATACTTTTCTCTCAGTGTATGAAAACTCTAGTTGCTCAAATGCGAGTTTAAATAATTTTCCCAGCCATATTCTTCATCTCTGACCCTGATTTGCTATAGTACGTATGCTCGAGCGTAAACGCGCATAAACGCACATAAACGTCGCAATATGCGTCTCGAATTGATCCCCGGTGCCGGGCGTGCGTGCGTGCGTACGATCGTGCATGCGTGCGTACGTGCGTGTTTAAGCGTATACCGAATGCGTGCGTAGGCGCATATTCCCCTCTCGGTTCGCTTAAATCATTTTCTTCGATTACTCCTTGACTTCCCATGAGACGCGGCCGCTGCCGCCGGCTATTTGCTTCTTTTAACGATCGCGCTTATTTATTCCGCGCTTTTCTCGTCCGCAACGAGAACGTTTCTTAAAGCGAACATCGGGTTTCCACTTTCGCTCGGAGTTTACCACGGAAAAATGGGTAATTTAAAATTTCGAAGATTAAATACCCTTACCCGATATAATTTTCTTGTTGACAATATAAGGGATTGAAAGTATAGTAATATCGTTACTTTTTATACTAGTAACCATTTGATGGCATTGCAACTTTTGTAATTGTAATAATAACTAAACGCTAAGGTTGTGCTAGGATTGGGAAAGTGACTGTTTAAAAAGTAACTGTCACCATTATGCATTATTTACTGAAAAAAAAAAATTTATTATTTATAATGCATTATAAATAACGAAAACTCGTTACAAATAATGAGTTTCTTTTTTCAATATCGAGTGATTTTTCTGTTACAAGTACGAATTGACTTTTCTAATTCTGATATTATCATTACTGCCTAAAAAATTCGCAACGTCATTATCAAATCGTTATTATAATAAAGTAACGATAAAAAGTAATGGCGTTACAAAAAAACACATATTTTCATTCCTTAAACAATATCCATTTCGAGGGACTTGAACAGTTAAAAGTGCACTCTTTCTACATCTCAGTTACAGAAATATTTTAATCCTACCAGCCATATATGAAATTTTGTGCTTTCAGTAATTTGAGCTTCAGTGCAAATTTTTATATTGTTTCAAACTGAATAAAAATTTTTAAAAATTCTTTTGAAAATTTTAACAATGAATTTTTAACTATACACGGAAAGACTTTGCTGAAATATCTACAAATTTAGGTAGCTACAGATCTGGAAGTGTTGACTCTTTATCAGCCAAGTTGAATTTCGAAGGCATATAATCATCTTAAAATTTAGCTAGATACAAATCTGAAAATAATTTTGTTGGATTATCAAAATAATAATGCAAGAAACTCAAGTATGATTAGTGCTGCAAAAAAGTTTTAACATTACAGCAATCAATTTGAGCGTCCTATTTAAATATTTTGATAATCCAACAAAATTATTTTCAGATTTGTATCTAATAATTAAATTTTGAGATATTTGCCTTAGAAATTCAACTTGGCCGGTGGAAGGTTAAAGTTTTCGGAAAAATTTTAATTAATTAAGAGAAAGAGAGAGAGAGAGAGAGAGAGAGAGAGAGAGAGAGAGAGAGAGAGAGAAATCTTCGTGCTTTCAATGGACGTGAATCATGGATTGCTGTAAACTGAAAGATTGAGAATTTCTCCCGACAGTATTCTTCTACGTCCCAATCATTGAGACGACTCGGTAATCAGATTAATATTTAATCTATACGCGCCTTTTGAGGACGCAATTGCCTAAGCATGATTGTTCGCTTAGTCGCGATTGTCCGCCTGAACGACGATTTGCCAATCCGAGAGAAAATGCCCCGCGCAAAACTATAGGTTGCACGTGTACCGCGTGATAAAACGCCATTGTATGATAATATTATTCGACGCGATTATTTCCAGCCCGGATTTAGCCACGACGCCATTACACGCGATACGTGGCGATTTTTTTTTCCTTTTTTTTTTTGATTCACTGGCTATCATTCCCGGCGCGGCGGTTGTGGGACGATCAATTCGCACACGAAACGAGATTATTCATATTTCTATGCAATCACGGATTGTTATGCTGAAAGAAAAAGCGACTTGCGGGTTTTTTCTACTTTTTTTATTTTTTAATTTTTTTTTTTCCCGATTTCCCTCATGCCGAAACGGTGTATATTAAGCAGTTTCAGCGATGGTGCTTAAAATATCCATCTATATACGAGGAAATGACAGATCCGCGCTGGAAATACCGTTTAATTAATTTACAAAACGTGCGAATTCATACCGCGACGAGAGTAAAATAAAATCTGGCTCGTCGCGAAGAGACCTATCATCATTTCCCACCCGCGATAACGCGATAATTATAACGACGTTAAATTTCTTCCTGCGCAATTGCGCACAGTTTGCGAACCAGAAATCGGTGCGGAGCGACGCATAAATCGCCCGGCCGACATGAGTGACGTTAACTGCTGCTAACATGCGTGGGTGTGACGCGCTCTGTGGACCACACAGTGGCCCGCAGTTCCCGCTTCTCCCTTTTGTCCTACCCTCGTCTTCTCGCTGGCTCTTTCGCTTCAAGTTGATCGGTAATGCACTGGTTAACGCACGAATAAAGGGATAATTACAGTGCAATTATAATAATCGCACCATATAATTATCGATAATTACGATAGCGACACATGAAAAATGATCCATTAAATCGACATGTTTTAATTTCAAGCCGTTCACTTGAAGTCAACTCGTTACTTCATAAGGATTCGATTTTCGAGAAGAGATTCTTCTTGGATCCCGCGATGCTCTTTTTAAGACGCCGCTGCCATCTCCTCGTTTTAGTGTTGGTAAATTATTTTGATTGCTTACTCAGGACGAATGAATCTTGAGAGCCTCGTAAAATTCGTACTCGGTGTGATATATTTTTACTCGCGAGTGCTTCACCGTATATTCTGCTTCTATTTTCGTTTACTTGCCACCTCCCAGGTTTCGTGCTTTCTTTTCATTAGCAAGTTGCGTTAATCACTTATTTAGTCTGTACGAAAAAATAGCACAGCAATATAATTTTTAATTATAAATTATATAATAATACATATAATTTCCAATCTTCAATGATTACGTGCATTCCGCAAAATATCAGTATACTTCGTCTTTCGTTCCTATTCTCTTCCTAGAGCCTTTTATTTATCGCTAACTCCTTCATAACTTTTGTTTTCGCTTGCAACATTAACTGTATTTTGTTTCATGAATTTTACGATCCACTCTAAAGGATCCTCAGCATGTCTTCTAACCTTTCATAAATATTTATAATTATCATCTTCTCTTATATAACAAACTCCATCTGCTGTTCTATCGGATGTTTACGCTAAAGACACCCGAATATATAGAATAACGCAGAACAAAGAGAAAGTGTTGCAAGAGATAAAAGAGGGAGAAAGCTTCATCAAGGTGCGCGATTTTCAATCTTCTCTAGGTGCGGCTTTTCCGCGCGGTTCTCAACGCGAAAAATTAAAAGACGAGAAACGAGGCTGGAAAGTCGAAAAGAAACCGCTGACTATTTTCTAGCTGACTATACGACCCTGCTGAAGCTGAAGGCGCCCACGTGGACGCGACATGATCTCCAGGAAGCGATCGAGGCCGTGGTGACTCAGAAAATGCGCTTCACCCAGGCATCCACCAAGTATGGCATCCCGAAGGGCACCCTCTACGACAACATCCTCGGCAAATCCAAGAGGATGATGATTCTCGAAGAAACCGCCCTCGATCCGAGCGAGGAAACAGCGGTGCTAGAATTCTGCTGCGATATCAGCGTCAGTCCGTACAATCGGCGCACGAAAAAGTCTCTAAACGCGATATTGAACTTCGTCGAGCGTCTCAGGCGGAAGCACGACCCCGGCTTTATGTTCACCGGACTGTCGGGCTTCCGCTGGTGGTGGGCCTTTTGCAAGAAGCACTCGATAGTCTCGCTTTACATCAATGATGAGAACGAGAACGGTGCCGATTCCTCTTAACGTCCGCCGGTCCATCGAAAATTGATTGCTAAAATTGATCGCGAAGAGAAACATGGTTTTGAAAAGCCTTCATTAGAAAATAAATGTAATCTTTTATACGTTTCAGATTTCGTGTGACCAACGCGTTTTTTGAATTTTATTTATATTGATGCTATTCTCTTAATTTTTCTGTTGCGTACAGATATAATATTCGCGAACAATTTCATCTATCTATGAAATTATTAGTGAAAAATTTGCTTCATCTCTTTTTCCAATTCAGTGAAAGCTCGATCTTTTCGACGGACGCGTTGATTCTTATCTAATCCTTCGGGATGTATTGGATCCACTTAATTATAAATCTTTTTGTCAAATAGTTCAATTTTCTTTATGTTATCTTTGCAAATTTGGATTCTTGGATTAAAATATACTTAATATTCATTTTTTATGTCATTTTGGTTTCTGGAAATTAATGCCTTTTAATTAATCCAAATTAAATTGATCTTACGGACCTAGTAACTGTGTTACAAATTTTGGTGTCAGCTCCGAAGGATTAAGTAGAATTGCGCAAAAATGTAATCCAACGTGGTATTCCGCCGTGTCTTTCTCCCGATTGTCGCGACTGCGAGACTCGTCAGCCGAGAATGCGGTGGTAGTCCCTTTGCCTTGCGGATGAGAAATGAAGAAAAATGTGGAAAATTTAATGTCCCAGAGACAACGAGTTCATTCAGACGACATTAAGGCAAAGGGAATACAGTAAGTTCAGTCGGATTTCGAGCGGCATGCCGTCGGACGCGACACGACACGCCATGCAACCTTTATTCGCCTCTCGGGTCGGAGATGCATTCGCATTCTTGGATCGTAAAAAAAAAAGAACGATATGTTTAAAGGTGATCGGCGCGTTCTAATAAGAGACGGCACTGCGCGATGTTGCATTCGATTATATTGAGATTAAATACGATGTCTTTAAATCTACTTTTTTAAAAGCTTTGATTATAAGAAGTCCTTATAAGGGCCAAATAAAAAAAAAAGAAACATCTTCAAATGCTGGACACGTTCGAACACTTTCGCGATCGCTATCCTTCTCTCTATCTTCCTTTTTTTCTTTTTTGATCCACTTGTATGATTCCTCCGGAGCATGCGCCGCACGGTACCGACAATCGACGCGCAATCCGTAGACTTCAACGCGGAAAATCGCTGCACAAGCAAGGTCGCGAGAAGAATTTGCCTGCTAATTGAAAATCGAACGCGTCGCGTTCGCGTCGCGTGCCCGCGCGAAATGATAACGCGGTAAAATCGGGTGGGGACTTTAATCGGCAAAAAATGTCTACGTTCGATTAAATTTAATATCCATCAGAATCGATTGCATCAACGGCGATTAGCGCAGTTATTCCCTCGCGACAATATTCTCCGATCCTTTTTCCCTCGGTTTTCCAGAGCTTCTGAAGTAATAGAATTTCCATGACATATTATACAATAAAAGGACTTCACGTTAATTTATTTGCGGATAACTCGATTCATATTGAGAACGCACGCGAGAAATATTTATACTAAAAGAGAGTGAGAGACAGGATAGAGATGTATTCGACGTTAAGCTTTTATGAAAATTTCCATAATTAATTATAACAAAAGTATAACGCGTTAATCTATCATGACCTCAAAGTTATAATAACAGAAATTTAATGCCAATTGAGAAAAGGAAATAGCGTCACAGAAACGTTTTCGAACGTGTCGCATCAACTTCGGGAGCGCTTTCTTGCAAATCATACTTGAGAATGATTTAGTGTGTAAATGACTTTAGTGCCTTCCACTCATCTCCGTCTTCCACGTAACTTAATCGACGAACATACATTCAGAGGAAAAGATAATGGCAATAAGATGACTTATATAAGAGTAATTATACAAGTTTTATATATATTTATATATATATATAAAATATATGCATATAGTTGAATAAACTGTTTTATTATATAATTATTCAACTATGTACATATTAATTCAACGTATGAACGTATTGTGTAGTTTGTCAGCCTTATAATAACTGCTAACATTTTTCTCTGACTGTATAAGACCGAGGTATACACTCGGTTCTTCGCATGTACTACACTTTGTACATACTTTCCGATCACAATGTGTATATTCCGACTCGATGGGACCAAATTATGACCGAGATCGTTGTCGATGCTCACGATATTGTCGTAACTAGATATATATTTTCTACGAGTTTATTATTAGTGGAACATTTGTTTAAGTTATTAGCGTTGCCATGTTACGCACCTTGTATACTTGGGTCTTTTCGCTGCCGACAATAACTGCGAGATAATTATCTCTAGTGTATTAGGATCATAGCGAGGAGAAAGGCGATTCTCTGTAAGAAAGAACGCGCGTTTTCTGCTAACATTCCAAATCTGCCTAATGGATAATCGCATTTATGAAACGAGCACACATCCGTTCCCTGTTAAAGCGAGGCATTGTTTGAAGCTAAGAAAGATTAGAAAGACGATTTAGGAAGTATGAAGAGGAGAGCAAATGAATGAAGGAAGTATGCCGCCTACTTGCGAAAGTCGATCTAGTGGCGCGATAAATATTCAATCAACGAACAAAAATATTTCACAGCACGTACCGCATATAATAACGCGATATTATTGTAAGAACGCAATATTATTATAATGTTGTAATGGTCGCGCGGCTATGCCAGTTATTTAATGACAATATAAATAGTACGGACGTAATGCGCAAAAGGAATAGTCGCGGGTAAACGTAATGAAAGTAGAGCAAAGCGGCCAACCGTATAAAAGAGAGGCATACATCTAAATATATATCGGCTCTGAATTTGCCGACACGCGACAGAAGTAACGTATTATGTTAAATCGTGATAAAACGAGAGATCGTTATTCGATCTAGCTGATACAAAAATTCGTAAAAATTACATGCGCAGCATATTTTACAACTGCGCACAATTCCGCTCGTGCGATTAAACCAAAATCAAATTAATTGTAATTGCGAACTGCATTGAGAGAAAAGTATTGGTATTTTTGATATTTGTGATTATAATCAACGGTGAAATTATGATTAGGAGCTCCATTTTTTTATAATTGTTACTGCTAATGTTAGCAAGAATAAATATATTTATAGTTTTATATATGAAAAAATAAATGGTCCCGAAAATAATTATAAATTTACAGTCATTTTCGTTCCTTAATGGACAAACCAATATATTGAAGAATTGCAACGTTTGCAAAGCTACTTTTTCTCTTGAACACATGAACAGTCACATTATTCTTACTAACATTTTATAGTACTATAATAATTACAAAAATGGAGCGTCTAGCCATAATTATTTTATCGAGAAATTATCACAAATATCAAACATTTTTCTTTCAGTGTAGAATCCAATCGATATAATAACTCCGAATAAACATTAGCCTCAAAATAGTTGACGGTGAAAACTTTTAACCGGCATATCTTCTTCATGCGTTTAGCTTTTCGTTTGCGAAAAAAAATCTCATTCCATGAGGCACAATACTTGACAGCGCGACGACAAGAGGAGTGATATTAGATTATACTACCATCACTAGAGCGTCGCGGGACAGAACGACGGACATGATATTTTTATCGGCATCGGTGTGCTCGGGGCGAAAAAGAACGACTCAATTACGCGCGTGGAGAACAGGACGCGGACGTTAACAGGGTACGCTTTAGCCGACTTTTTGCGGCAATTATTGACTGCGACGTGTATATGCCGAGTGTCGCGAGCAATACGCAACTAATATCCAGCAATTATCAACACGTAGTAATTAACGTCAAAAGCCATTCGTTCGGCTTTTCTCCGAGAAGAACGTAACGCCGCTAATTTCATCTGATAAAGGTTCGGAATCAAATTGCAAGATAACTCGCTAAAAAAATACTGGTACTCTTATTAATATTATCATCATCTTACGGTAAAGAATGACGTCGTAGTAAAGTAACGAACGTCGATTGAAATAATTCCGCCACAAGTCATCCAAACGTATCTTTGTTCGCGTCAGAAACTTTACGTTATCGTTCGCGTCCGCAAACTTATTCGGAGTTCATGAAAAAAAAATGGCGTTGGCGCACTTCTCGGGTCACATTATCGTCGATCGTCGCCCTCGGAGGGCGACTTGCAGCTCGCGTATTTACGAGCGGCGCGTTAATTGAATCCTGGCGAGAACGATGTAATATTATACAGGTGTTATCACGCGTCCGCTAAAAGTGCGACATGCCGAGTGTTAAGCGAGGTGCGCTTGCAAACGTGAGGAGAGCAGGGAGTGCGAGAGGCGAGAGAATTAAGTGTGAATGAACGGTATTAAAATAGGCGTGCGCGCGACATTCCCCGATAAAGTATCGAAAGTAAAGTAAAGGCGAGATATCTCACGGTGGGGCTGTAAATCAGCGTTACGGTGATACTATCGCACCTTGGAGATAATCACGCCGCGCAAGATTGTAATCTCGCAATATCCACGAGCGGTTGGACGATTCCTCTCCGGTGCATTAATAAAAGACTTGGACCAGATCCCAAACAAGACGTTGCGTAACGTCATTGAACGCGTTACATGAATGAAAGCGACATTACGCGACATGCCGTTCATGAAAGACTGTCATACTAGAATCTTCCTCGGTCGAAGCGTGAAAGTTTCTTTACTTTTGACTCCGTTAGCAACTGCATGCATTACTCAAAATTGATTGCATGTGATTCAGTTGTTAATTCGTCGGAACTGATGTCAAAGTCTGTAACATAATTACTGATGCTACTCCTTTAATGTAATGTTAATTAAGCATTAATTTCAAGGAATCAAAACATAACTCGTATAAAAAAAGGATAAATACTAAATTTATTATTCAACTTCCGTTTGCAATCTGGATCTTTTTTATCTAGATCAAATTTTTTCACAGTTTTAGATCTTCAAAAAAAAAATGTGAAAAAATCCAGTTACTTTTCAACATTTATTACATTACCAAATAATAAAAATAGTTTTAACTTATATGTTATTGGAACGAAATCTTAACACTTTGTTCAGTAAAAATTTAAAAAGTAAGGAAGAAATTTGAGAGTAAAATTGTACTTTTTCACCAAAACGTGAATTGCGGACGGAGCACGTGACAATAATTTCAATTTATAGATGTAATGTAAAATATATAATTGAATGGATTCAATAGGCTCACGTCAGTTCCGAAGGATTAAACGCAGCTATGTGGTTCAAGTCACCAGATATTGTTATTCGTTGTCAGACATTTGAACGGTATTATAACACGAAGCGGGATTTGGCGTCAAATGCGTCGCGAGAATGCGGATCTAAAAATAGACTAGTCGCGCGCGCGCCCGCGTTTTACGATGAATTGTATTAATCGTCAAATTGGTTAGGAAGCTTAATTAGACCCAATAAGTTAACTATCAAATAATTGTTGCGAATTGAGGCCGATCATACGTGCCATACGCGAACGGCGGAAGTCAACTGTAAATGTGTCGCCGCACCGGACGTTTCTTTCATCCATTTTATTTCGCCTTAAGTCCCTCGCTCTTTTTGTGCCACCAATTTCTCTCCGATCGATCAAGATTCTCTTATTTGATAAATTTTTCCACACGCAACGCTAAAAAATATCCCGTCAAGGAGATTCTAACGCGTTATAATAGCATGTGATATATCGGCGCCAAGTGACGTGTACTCTTTATTGCGAGCCGTCTGATTGGACATGACGATATTATTATAATAAAGCAATTATAAGTGAATTAACAATTAATCGTCGAGTTATTATATTTTCGCGTTATATAACGCCAGATGAGAAGTCTGATGATTTAAGTGGAATTGTATTTGATTTGATATTTTTATTTCAATTTTACTTCAATTTCGTTGATAAAGGAAAGAGTAATAAGGAGTTCAAGTTACTCCGGAATATAAATGAATTTTTTGATAACCTGCGATACAGGATGTGTGTTCTAAAGCGATTTATGGGTCGCTTTATACGAGATATTTACGATGCGTTCCCGATTTCTTAAGTTGAGACGTGCTCTAAAGTACATTCCGTGTTTCTATACTCTATAGAATCCCCTCCGCGAACGCAATAATTCTTTGTTCGTGTTTAACATTAAGTAAGAAAAGGTTTAATGTTAAGTAGCATTAATGTGACATGCGTTGACGTTAACCGCAATGCGCTTTTATTCCGTTTAACGACGATTCTCTAATGTTCTGTAACGATTGTACGGCAAACGGCAATACAATCGATATTTGGGTTTCACCTAGAAAGACGTAAATTCCTTAGATTTACTTTACTACACTCGTGAATACACACACACACACACACACACACGCGCGCGCGCGCGCATGCACGATACAACATACCTGTCTTTCTTAAGCGCCGTTTTCTAGGTGACTCCGCCCACGTTCAAGGTATAAACGGCAGATGCACCTATGTGCATCGAGACGAGCGGATATCGATTCGACGTGAAACTTGAACGGTACGGAATCGTTTGCGCGACAACGATTCATTTTCCCTCCTCCGTTTCGATTCCGATCGATGGATCGACCGCACGCGGATTGAGGGCTTTTCGCGAGAATTCGCTCGTCAACTGAACGCATGTTAGACGAGCGTGATGGACGATCAATTAATAAAAGAATCATGCAATAATGAGAACATTTATTCACCCTGAATCCTTTGCCTTCCCCCTTTATTTCCTTCCTCCTCCCTCTTAAACTGGTCGATCGCCTCGACTAATAGCTGCTTTTCTGTGTTTTCTCTTTTCCACGGGGGGCGTTTACTAGCAGACAGCTACCAGTACCAGCTGCAGTCCATGTGGCAGAAGTGCTGGAACACCAACCAGAGTCTGGTGCACAATCTGCGCTTCCGGGAACGTGGACCCCTCAAGTCTTGGCGGCCAGAGACTATGGCGGAGGCGATCTTCAGCGTACTGAAGGAAGGACTCTCCCTCAGCCAAGCGGCAAGGTGCGTTTTCAAACAGCCATACTTTTATTAATTTTGTACTTTTTAAAAATATTTTAATGCACACTAAGAAAAAAGTATCCTAAATGTAAATAAATATTTATTTGAATATTGCATTTAAATATTTACTTACAGTAAATAAATATTTATTTTATAAAAGAAATGATTGTTCAATCAAATTAATGTTTCTTTGTATCAAATAAATATATCTTTATATTTAATAAATATTTAATTGGCGTTATTCAAATAAATGATTTATTAGAATTTAGTATTTTTTTTCAATACATTAATACTAGAAATACAGATAGAAAAAGGAATTTAAGATATTGAATAATACGTTTTATAAATTAGCGGAACAAAATATGAATAGATTCTAACTAATATTTTTATTTATATAAAACATTTGTTGTGCTCATTTTTATTCTGCTAACTTTTAAGACGTGCAATAAATGTCGACACATTTTAGGTCAATGCTCAGAATTACAAATTTTGGACATACAATACTCAATATTAATCGTTATATAGCATTAAATCGTTACGTAGCGTTAATTTTTCGAAATATATTATTAAATATTTTATAACGTTTTTACGACGTTCTTATTATGTCTTTATATATCTCACTAATTGCCAGAATATAATAAGACATTTATTTGAAAGAAAAAAATCGCGTTAAAAAATGCCGTAGCAAAAATAAATGGCCCGCATTACGGGCCATCGAACTCATGTAATATTAATATTAATCGATACAACATATTAATCTTAAAAATATTCCAACATCCAACGCTGTTTTGTAAAAATTATTTATCTCATTTAATTGCACTTTTTCACTATATTACATGTAATATATTAATATTGGCTGATATAAAACGCGTTAACTTAAAAAATATATCGAAATGTCTCCGATGTATATTGCAAAAATAATTAATTTACTCGCAATCATTTTCCGTATACGACAGGTACACCATCCGTGTGTATCCACGCGATGGAACCAATAATAAAATGAATAATATATTCCACGCGCAGTTGCATAAAACTTTGGTGCGTATCATTTAATATTAACACCGAGTGATGAAATGCGTTAATATAAAAATTAAAGAATTATTTTAATTGCTCATCCCAAGAGTTCGTCCCGCGACTGCGGCAGCGTGTTCTTCTATAACATTAATAATTGATACGTAAAAGATAAATATTTTATGCGAGCTTATGCCGTGCCGTTGTTTCCTCCAACTCACGCAATGTATCGGATAAATAGTTAAAATTGTTATATAAATGTCTTATGATGCGGCGCGTACAATAGAGCCGAGTTATTACGCAATGAAAAATTCCTGGAAATTATTCTGTATCAAGCGTACCTTATCGCTGTACTTGAATCATGCTAAATAATCATCCGATCTACTCCTCGCTCAAAGTGGCTTGCTTTAAAATCATTTGCGCGGCGGACGTCGTAAAGCCTGTATCACGTTCGCGTAACAATGTTCGACTCGCCGTTAAAGGGATTTCTTTTAATTCGCGTACAAAGCGACTCAATAAAACATGACTTTACGAGCTGCGAGCGATAATTTTTACGATAATCGATTCGACGATCTATAATGCTTTCCAAATGCTTCCCGCCAGCGCAACACGACTCTATTATGCGATTTCATAAATTTCTATTTGATCTGCAAGAGGGTTCTTGTTTTTAATTTCATTGATATATTTCAATGTTACAATATATTTTTTATAAGCATTGATATATTTGTATTTCAATTGATATATTTTTTTATGTATGAGCAAATGAGATGACGAAATGCGACAATAATCGCGCAGACACAAGTATGAGACAAGCGATTTTCTCGTTGCTTCTCGCGAAGAGTTGTACGTTACTTCGTTAAATGCACAACGTCATCGCCGGTACCTATTCCCCACGCGATTGCATAATTTCGAGAGATTGCATAATTTCCATCATCATGCATTCAAATATGTTCCGTTGAATCTTTCATTCTCCGTCGGTATAATAAAATTAATATAAATTAAAATGAAATTACGTAATGAAACGGGATAAACACATAAAATAGCATTAAAATACGAACAAGCGGGGTAGAATAGCTAAAGTTAATTAAGAGTACGTAACGTAATGCGATGTAAGATACGTGGTGAAGCTGAGCAAAGCTATAAATTATGTTGATTATAATTATAAGCTACAAATTATAATTGTATCCCGCTTGTCTACCTTTCAGGAAATACGATATCCCCTACCCGACGTTTGTCCTGTACGCGAATCGAGTACACAACATGCTGGGTCCTAGCGCCGACGGCGGGGCCGGTAAGTATTAGTTGCCATTTTTAATATCCTCTGAAAATGTCCTTCGCTCCTCGATCAACAATGCCATGGTTGCGTTTACAGAGAAAACTGATCAATGAGTGCTTAGTGAATCTTTAATATCATTAGTTCCTACACTCAGATCTAGCGAAGAACAAAAACCAATTACATTAAAATTTATTAAAGAATCACTGAGAGCTCATTGATTAGTTTTTTTCTGCTGAACGTGGCCAATGGGTACATTAAGCAGATTCAACTGTAGAGTGAGCTCGCTGCTATTAATGTATTTTTCTAGATCTAAACGTCTGATTGGATAATCTAGAAGAATACACCAATAACTGCAGCGAGCACTCACTCAATTGTTGAGTGAGTCCGCTCAATGCATCCATTGCGTCTCTCAAGAATGAGAGTAGAAACAATGCCAACAACCGGATCGAGACGCAGCGGATTATTGTAACAATGGAAATATCGAGAACCGCGATACGAATGACACATATCGTGTCAAGAAGAAAGATTACTGAAGAATTTATAATGATTACACAAAGTATTCATATAGGAGACAGATTTTTGGAAAAAAAATTTTAATTTTAGAAAGTAAACATTAATTATTAAGAAAGAATAGTAATTTATTAAGAAAGAATAAAATAAATTTTTCAAAATTATATAAAAAGATATGTAATAATTGAAGTATTATCTTTATAATAAACGAAAAACTTTTTATTAAAGAAGTCTCCTGTAGAAACATTCACTATTCGTAAAATTTATGATTTATTAACAATATATTTCTCATTGACGAAGGTGAGATTAATGCTGATCGAAATGCACCAGATTATTATTATAACGCCGATTATTATTATAAGCGTCAAAACACGAGTGGCGGACATTATAAAGAGAACAGTTGAAAGATTTATGAATAATAGAATTTCTGATATTGACTTTGGAAAAAAAAATTGTGACAAAAAATTACACTCATGCTTCAAAATATAAAAAAGATATATTTTATCCCGTCATGATTTACTTGCTAAACCCGAAATGAGCTTGAAATTCCACGCGTTCAACATCATGGCTCTTAAAACGTTCTTAAAACCTTAGTCCATCACGCAAAGAACTCGTATAATGAACCGCGACGGTGTGGCTAATTGTAAATAGTTGATGAACGGCATTGAATCGGGAGAAGAATAAGCTTGAAAAGTCAATTACGTTCGTAAAAGCCGCAATTACATCGTGCAATTATGAGTGGACTTAATATCTAATAGTAATCCTTAGTTACGCGTCATTAGCATGTAATGTCCAGTAAACACTGATCAAACGTATCATTAAAGCTTGTATTTATAGTCGTGTTTCTGCTGAGGAACTCAACTAGTTTTGAGACGTAAAACAGTTCAATAGATGAAAGTCGATTTGATATTCTCAATCTCGTATTTCTAATTGATTCAAATGAGGGAAACTCGGATAAAGTTTATTTTAAGATACCGCCTGAATTCTTTTTTTTTTTTTACGATTCAATAGTCGAGTTTTGAAAAAAGAAAAATATTCTTGATTAATTAATTGGAAAAAAGGTGATAATATATATATATATATTCCCCTTGTATTTTTTGTGTATTTTTTATTTGTTTAATTATATAGTTATTTAGTTATGTTTTAAATCAATGATATCGTAAACGATAATTTTTAAATCTAAGTTTATATAAAACACACTTGAAATGATTAAGAAGTCCACAAAATATGAAAAATTATTTAAATGAAAAGAAACATTATATAATGAGACTATCTGAATATGATCGTAAAATGAGTCTCCCAATATTTTTATAGAATTTAGATTCTTCAAGTTTATTTAGACTTCATGGGTAGTCCAAAATAACTTGAATTCATAGAAAATTCTGAATATATATTAAGATATTATCAGAAGTTCTTTTCATGAATACGTTTTTCGAGCAATACTCTTGTGTTGATCTTGCCTTCGGGAATGTTTATAACGAGCTCTTCTTTCTCGTTTCACAGATATCTCTAAGGATTTTTTAAAATCATTTTAAAATGATAATCACAAAGATTTTTAACATAAAACAACGTCCTGTAATGTTCTTCATTAAAAATCAATCCCGGAATCTACTTGTTAAGAACCCAATATAGGAATTAATTAATAAAATTTACATTTAATTATGTGTCCGAAAATAGAATTATTCAAACTTATTTTCTTTATATCTCTATTATCATCTAAAATAGAAGAACAGCACCTCAATGATTAATATAGGGTCTAAATTTATTACTTATGAATTTTAAACAATATTAAACGTGATATTGAATACAAACAACTTTGATATATCTCGTAATAGGAAAACATCAATAAAAAAAGTCACGCCGGTGATAGGAATTATTTCACATCTTCGATATCTAAGAACAAGTTAAAGTTTTTGCAAGAGATGGTATTAATTATAACAGAATTTTAAGTGGAGTCCACTTAAAATAGTAGCACAGAACAGGGTTCTATAATATATTATCACCTTTTATTCTAATAAACAAACGAAAAATTTAAAAAAAGTTTTTTAACAATTGTCGTTTTGAACTTTTTTTTAGCGCAGCGTTTTTATCACAGAGATTTTTTCATTAATAAAGTCCAATGATTCCTCGAATGTCATAAAAATCTCGTCCTCGTTCTTTCTCAAATCTATTTAATTTTAATTCCATGCCGAGAGAGATTACGAGACACGATTATTCTCGCGGTTCTCGAAGAAGCACCAACGCGAGAAAACGAGTAGCGACGGGCAATTATCACGACGACCACATGCACAATCACAGAACCGATTTGCAGTGAAATGAATTCTTCCTCTTCATTGCCCTCTTTTCCTTTACCCCTCTACCTTCTCTTCCGTAGATTTGCGCCCGAAGGGACGAGGACGACCACAGAGGATTCTGTTGGGTGTCTGGCCAGACGAGCATATCCGCGGTGTGATTCGCGCGGTGGTATTCCGCGACGGGCACTCGCCACACATCGTCAAGGAGGAGCCGACCACGATGTACCCCAGCCTGGCGAACTACGCGGCTTGCAATGGTCCGGAAGGCGCAGTCAGTCCGGGTGCGGCAGCTGCGGCTGCGGTCGCGGCGGTCGCTCAAGGTAACACATCGCATCACATTTTCTCTTTTCTTTTCCCTTCTTTTCACCTCACTTTTTCCGAGATCAATGATTGATTACGTGCCATGCGGCGGATTGAGATACTTGATCATTTCGTTGAAATGCATTCCATAAACGTAATCTATTACTCGAGAGGGTAACCACTAGCTGAAATATTATTCCACAGATTACATGATTTCATTTGATTTCATACAATTTCATCTCATTACAAATAAATTTACAAATAATTTTCTTCACTACATATGAAGTCATTTGATAATATAAACGATTTTATCTAATATTACACAATGATTTCTCGTGATTGCACATGTAATTATCGGATTATATATAGGAATTTCATATGAATTTTATAATGATTTCGGGGATTCTGTCTCTCGATTACATTAAGTGATTACCCTCTCGCTATTACTAATAATAAAAGTAATGTTACGTAATAATATAATAATAGTAATGAACTATAAAGTACGTAGTCACGCACGCACGCGCACGTACAGAGTGATTCATAAATAAAATATGTCGATATCTCAGAGGATGAATTTACGCACTAAAATAAATAAAAATTAACGTCAAATATGAACATACATATAAATATTTAAAGTATCATGTTTTACAGACGCTGTGATCTACTGCATACTTTAACTCTTCATTTTATCTAAGAATATCTATATTGAAGTGCAGAGTCAGAATTAAAAAAAACTTTTTTTTTTTTCAAAAATTTCGAAAATCTTTGGATTATTTTGATTTAATAGATAAACTTTGTATTATATTTCGATAATCCGTATAGTTTTCAAAATTTGGGGAAAAATGTAATTTTACTTTCAACTTTACATTCTGTGCTAAATCAGCCGCTTTGGATATCTGATTATATGAAGTTTTCATCTTGAATTAATATGTGAGGAATACCCCTTAAAAACTTTTAAAAACTTAAGAATCACCTGTACATTACGTTATATTTATGTATAGTTGTAATAGTAATTTTACGTAATATTACTTATTACGTCTATGATTCTCAATTTCACGGAACGCTCGCAAAATAAACTTTAGGATATTTTATGTTTAGATGACTTTTTTCGCATTTATATATAATATGTTTAAAAATCTGCAAGTTTTTATTTTTATTAAAAATGAAGAAAAGCGTTAATATTCCTGGGATTTTTACTGAAAGAACATTCAAATTCTATATTTAAGAGTTCCCTTTTCGAAAGATATTCGAAATGTATCAAAAAGTTTAAAGAAGACCTCACATTTCTTAATATCGAAATTCGGAAAAATGCTAATCTTTCTCTCTCAAAACATTTTTACTTATCCTGTCGAGATTTCTCTACATTAATTTCGATATCCATCAGGTCTGCGACACCAAATGTGCAGCATGGTGGCAGCGGCGCATTCGCAGCAACACGATATGATGGCGACGAACCTGTCGACGAGTCTGTCTACCAGTCTGTCGTCAAATCTACAAGCGGCGATGCAAGCTAGCCAGCACCATAACAACAATAACACGAGCAGCAACGCGAGTGGCCTCGGCAGCAGCAATAGCGCCGGCAACAACAACGGCAATTCACCATTGAATCTCGGTCTGGCGAGCCCGGGCTCGGGACCGCCCGAGAGTCCGTTGGAGAGTCCCCTGGCGAGCCCGTTGGGTCCGCTAATGGATCCAGCGGGTCACATACCCAGTAGCGTAGAAGTTGGCATCGGCGTGAGCGGCATGACGTACAAGCCGGCACGGAGCTTTGTCAGTCCACGCCCGGAGAATCTCTTCCAGGAGGACATCGCCGATCTGGTGAAGAGCCCCCACGGTCTTAAGGACAAGGACAAGATCCCGGTGAAGCTTGAACCGCTCACGGACTCGCGCTGCGAATAGTAAGTCATTATGGTGGCTGCGGAACGAGGAGGAGAGACGACTACATCAGCTCCTATGGGATCATCGGCTGTGGAAGAACGAGGTGCGTCGATGATCTCGAGGAGGATCTCTTTCTCTTCGAGGCCGTCAGCGGCCGAGGACCGGTGATGCGAGCCGATAGACTTCTCGCGAAGAATCGAGCACTGTCCGATTCACTTCATCACCTCCACTCGCGGGAGTTTATAATATATATAAACGCGACTCCGAACGTTATACGCGAGCGCGATGTATTGTGCATACGAAAATCTTAGAGGGATATTAGAGAAAAAGAGAGGCTTACAATCAAAAGAAAAAAAAAATAATAAACTGACGGAGACACACGAGTGCGGACGAGATAAGCTAGAGTGTCGAGAATTTCTCGCCTGGGCTCAGCTCCGGGGAAGAACGATCGAACGGTAGTGGACCGTCCTAGACGAGGATCGCTCGGTCGGAACCTTCGACAGCAGAAAAGCAGAAACGGAGGAAAGGAGAGAGCGAAAGAGAATAAAAACCTTCTTCTAGCAAACATACTATAGCTATACTAGGTCGCCGGCGCCTCGCGAGCGCGCCGCCACCTTTTTCCAATCTAGATAGTCGTGTCATCGTCGTGTCGTACAGACTATGTACATGTAATAAAGATAAAAAAAACCCACACGTTACACACATGCGCACACGTATGGATATACATACACTCACACATGGATACACGAGCGCGCGCCGTACATAACAAGATACACACTCGAAATTTATACCTATGCATTATACGATAACTGTACTTTTAATGCCAAATGTATAATAACTCGTAAGGGGTCGCCTACTGCCGAATGATTGACTATTCGAGATGGGCATCGAGACGAGAAAAATAAGCCGCCTCGAACAAAGCAGCACGTTGTATTATCGAGTCCTTACACAACGTGTCATGGATCAGTTTGTGATACGCTCCTAATTTTTAGGTATCGCAAAAGAGAGTTGCTTGAAATTATTTTAAGACTATAAAGTAAGATTTTTCTTATTAGTATAATACATATATATAAAACGTGAAAGTAAAATAAATTATAGAGATCGCGAAAGTAAAATAAATTACAAAGATCGCGAACTCTCATTTTCTATTTCTGTATAAATTATTCTAAGAACGTAAATCTTGCTTTTAGGGAAAAACAGATCTGGTCTTCAATTACTTATATAAATCTATCGATAGAAACATTTTTTTAACGTATCAAACATCTCAAAGATGAGTCTTGCCCTTTATCTATGAATCTCTTCGAAACAAAAAAAATCTCAATTTCATCCGCGACGCTTTGTGCAAGAATACTATCACTTTTGACGCCAGGCAGTAAGCGACGTCACCGTTGTAAGCTCGATAAGTAAAGGAGATGTACAAAATTCACTATGATTGTCTACCAAGCAAGCAAATGAGCAAAAAAGAAAGAAATTAAAAAGCGAAAGAGAGAGAGAAAGCTAAAGAGGGGAAAAAAGGTACGACAAAGTATTTAGAAATGGAGAAAACAAATTCAATGGCTTATAAAGCGAGCACACTCTCGAGGCCGAGATGATCGCTATAAAGTTATTAAGTATAATGATTGCCTTCCTGCCATATTTGGGGTATGCCAAGTATAAAAATTATAAGGTTTAGGGATTAGAGACGAGAAACTGTGGCTCGACACGACAGACCGTGTCGAAATTTCGGTGAGTTCGGCGACCACGAGTGTCTGTGCATCAATGCGAGATTGCGAAAGTCTGAATATACGAGTCTGTGTGCGTGCGTGCATGAACATGAGTGTGAACGGACTGAGTATGATGATACGGATGAAGGTGCAAATGGATTTGAAAGAAAAGCTCGTATACGTGTTCTTTTTTCGAAAGATCGTGCTATTTTTCAAAATTTTACACACGTCGCGCGTGATTTCGCAAAGGGATCTCCAAGTCCTCGACAATCGATGAACGAGCCGTGCCGACTACTTAAATTGATGGAGGTATTTTAATATCTACCGTCCAAAATCGAGAGCGAAATTATGCACTAATAGAATTTATTGGAAATTGTAATTATAATCATCTTTGCTAAATTCAGAATCCGCCAAGTTTTAGACTTGATTACCGCAAAGTATCGTATTTCGATGGTGCTAATACGAAGATCCTTCATTTGACCACTGTCACTAACAAGCAGACAATTTTTATTATAATGTCAAGCAAATAGGACGAAATTGTACATGATTAAAATTTATTGGACTTTGTAATTGATCGTCTGTACTAAATTCAATCCATCCAATTTGGTTTTGATTACCGCTAAATATCACCTTTCGATGATGTTAATATGAAGATCCTCATTTGATCATTTATATCTTCCAGCTATAAACGAACTGTAATTTTTCAAATAATTTAATTCTAAATATGTACCTCTCTCGTCGAAATTTTCTGAGACTTCTAACATCGGCACGCTGGTTCGGGAGAGAGAAAGAGGAAGAGTGCGACAGAAAGAGAGAGAGAGAGAGAGAGAGAGAGAGAGAGAGAGAGAGAGAGAGTGCGTGCGTGAGAGAGAGAGAGAGAGAGAGAAAGAGAGAAAGAGACTCCTTGTAAGTGTAAAAAGTAAACAAAAAAAAATTCGAAGTGGCCTTCGGTGAAAGGGAAAGATCATCGCTTTTCGCTTTTGCTCGTACGAGGCTTTTGGCGAAACGAGCCATCCGTGTTATCCGTTTGTCTGGAAAACTTTACGGAAGAGAGGGTAAAAAAATCGCAGAAAGAAAAAAAATTGATTCTCGCACCACGCTCATGCAGCCAGAATATTATCGGTAAAGGAGGTAAGGGTAAGGGAAAGAGAAAGAGAAGAAAGGATTGCGCGATCGTAGTAGCACGTATATGAGGGAATGACAAAACATCAGGCAAGTCAAAAATAAAGGGGAAAAAAAAGTAACACGTTATTCTTGATACAAACGACTTTTGTGCGAAAACGCGACGGTGTCGCGAGGCGACACGCGGACGGCGCGGCGATTTATTATTAGTATACGCGTTGCGAGACTTCAATCGACCACGTTTTTCATTTCGGCGTGAAATTCGGAAAGCGCGAATTCTATTTACCATTTAGGCATTAATGTGTTCAAACGTAAATTCGCGCGAGACGTGCGATGGTTAAAAACGAAGAATGAAAGAGAGAAAAAAGAAGAATTGCGCGGACAGTCGAAATTTAGAGAAGCGCAAGCCGAATCGCGAAAAAAAATTCCAGGTGCAAGAGGAAGGAGAGAAAGAAAAATGAAAGAAAGGGAGAATATACGCGAGGTCGCGAGAGCGTGGGGAAGAGAGAGAGAGAGAGAGAGAGAGAGAGAGAGAGAGAGAGAGAGAGAGAGAGCGAATGCGGAAGAGTTTAAAATTAAATACTGTATAAAAAGAAAAAAAGTAGTAAGTGCCTTCCAAAAAAAAAATTTAAGTGTCCCGTAGACCGTGACCACTTGACTAAGCGACGAGAAAAGTCATTCGAAATTCTGCTGAATGCATTACTCGTGTGATCATGTTTGTAGATACGGTGCGTAAGTTTGACACTTCGCTTTCTTCAAGTTGATTTCATTTTCTCTATTATCTCAGTGTAGATCAATTTTATTTCCAATTAAAGCGGACAATATGATATATACTCAAAAATTGACAGTTTCATCAAGGAAATCTAATAAGCTAACGTTATTTATCATCTTAATTAGAGATGTACTGGATCGTAAAATTTACCGGATATCCAGTCAGATATCCGGTAGAGACAATTATCTGGCCAAATACCGGATATTATTTATATCAGATATCCATATAATTTCTCTATTCTATTCTAATTAGAAAAAAGAAAACAAGAGAAAAATAGCAATAATAATTTTCTTTATCTTCCCAATGTGAAAAGAAAAAAGAAAGGTGATGAGTTGTGCAAGAATTGAAAAGAATAGAATTTTGTATCAATGATGCGAACTTTCAATATAAAATTTCAGCCGGATGTATATTATATATTGCCGGACTTTTCAGATATTCTAATTTTGATTTTCACATCAATTTGCTATCTGAGAATCTTTCCATGTTTCTGTAGTTCGCATATTCTTTTCTATTTTTATTTGCTTCAAACCTTGAGAGATTTTTTTTTTTAGCGTTCAGCGTTGTACAGAATGTGTCATTTCTTTCAATATTTAAAATTTGACTTATTCTATTCTCAAATGAAGTCTAATCTGTAAACCTAGATTGGCACGAATTCGGCGATTCATATATAAATTTACAGTTGTAGCATTTTTCGATATAAAATTTTTCGATCGTCCGATTTCTAAACTATTTGCGAAGAAGAAAAATTTTCCTCTTTCGAGATTTTCAGTTTCTAATTGTTTCCAAAAGAAAAATTGCACAATAAGAGAGATGTCTTCAATTAACCGGCGAATCCTCCTACGTCGAATACGCAACGTATCTACGAACTTTTGTGTGCGTGTCAGAGTGAATGTCCGAAGCAACAAACTACCCGACAAAATTTGTGTTTTGGATCAATCCACACAGGTAATACCCTGAATGGCATATTCTCGAAATGTTTTCCTTTTTAGTTTCCCGGCAAAGCAAATAAAGTCGACGCATTTTAGGTAGGAGGGAAAGAGTATAGGGAAAAAAAATGAAAGCGGAACAGCTGACCGACCGAACGGAGAACGGCTATTTCGAGAGGACCCTTTCGTTTCCACATTTTGATATATACATATATGTATCTGTGAACAGATGGTGAAAAAAAAAGAATATACCTATATTACATACCTAAGACATAAGTGAACAAAAAGTATCTAATACGCTATT
>NW_017259279.1:823065-838445 GCF_001594045.1 Atta colombica | reverse complement strand
AAGAGAGAAAGAGCGAGAGAGCGCGCGAGCGAGAGAGAGAGAGAGAGAGAGAGAGAGAGAGAGATAAAGATAGAGAAGCCGCGGTTCTTTTTTTCCGAACGTCGTCGAGGACGAAACAAAAGTTCACGGGCAGAATTTTGCACTAGGCGAACTAAAAGGCTTGGAGACTTTAGAATCGAGGAGATGAAGTAGCTTGTAGGAGGTTTTTTTTTATCGGGTCGACATACAAAACGGACATGCGTGACTCTGGCGCTACCTTAGTGAGAAAACTAATTCATTTTCAGCAAAACGGATGCGTGTCTCATTTATCGATAAACGCTTCGAATGATATTTCCTCGCTTTTCCTTTTCTTCTTTTATGTTCTATCTTTTATATTTCTATCAACATATAGATTGATTTCAATCTCGGCTTAATTATTTATTTTTTATCTTTTTCTGATTCTTAGGACTAGAAAAAGATGAAAAGTAAGTTAAATTGAGAATAAAATAAATCTACATTGATAAAAATGGACATAAAAGAAGAAAACTGAAGCGAGCAAAGGAAATGGATTATTTCTATCAAGATCAGAATATAGATTAATCTCGGTTTACTCTTTATTTTTTCTAATTCTTAGAATTAGAAAAACATAAAAAGATTATTAAATTAAACCTGAAATCAATCATTAATTATTTACATCGGTAGAGATGAATAGAAGATGATTTCGAAACTAACACGTTAACATTGTTTTATAATCGCAGCACATGTTTAAAAAATCGGGATAGCTTAGCTAAATTTAATAAAACAGATTAGACAATCGATCCTTTTTTAGGAAAATCTGTAAAATTGTAAATCTATTTCACGAGAGATTGATGCGATCATCGATATGTGAGACGCAATCATCCAAGTTTCAGATCACACGCATGCAGAAATCGATCGACGAGGGCTTTCGTTCCACGCACGTGTGAAATCTTTCCTTTGATCGTTGTTATTGCCGCGGTGTTGAATGGTGAAAGAAAAAAAAATCTGCGAGAAAAGCGAATTGCACAGCGAACAGCGACAGCCAACTATAAACAGAACATAAGTAGTTTCCGTACACACGATTTACGACTAGTTTACAGGACGCGCGGCCAACGACGACGTTTTCCCTAAGACTGGGGCGCGATCGTGCTGGACCCGTTCCCGTGAGAGGAGATTCAGGAAATGCGCGATCGCGTCGAGCCGAGTTCTTTCGCGTCGTCGGGGCCAAGCGAGGACGATACACGCCGCGTTTCCGTTTCTCTACTATAGTTAACGTTTAAGGGACAACTTAGATGTGGCATCTTTTCATTTTCGCGAGAACTATTAGTCGAGCAATAGATTCGCACACCTTTCAGAGCCCGGTTATTTAATCGCACACGAGCCCGAGTAACACGTATGTATACACACATACACGCGGAAATGCGATTACGCTGTGACACGAATACACACACACAACATACACAAAATACATACAGAGAACACCTCCAAGAAGCCGAGAAAACGAAGAGACATACGAGATTGTTTGTCTTTATTGTAAATAGAGGAGGAGCAGCATGTACGGCAAAGATTCGTTATCATTGTAACGTGTATCATAATTTATTTCTTGAGGAGTTCTCGTTGAGACTCCCATTTATGTAGCCTAAGAAATCCGGATTTTATTTCGATCCTCTTTCGCATCGGAGGTGCGGAGCGAACCACGTCGGACACAGGCGTCTTTCGATGGGAAAACTGAGATTGTTTTCTTCTCGAAAGTATTTCTTATAGCCTCGCCATGCCGAGTTGTCGGTGAGCTCGCGAACCTCCTCGGCATTGTCTCGATTTGGCCACGGAAGTAAAATGTATGATATGCATCCGCGTGCGAAATGTATTTGAGATTAACCGAATGATGATTTAATAAGCTTTAAAATTATTTCTCTCTCTTGCCGCAACTAGAAATCCTTGGAATAATTTCCCGAGCAAGACCGTACATTTTCCTGCAGTCGAAACTACGATCACACGTTTCGACAATTTTTTTCTTAATTCACTCACAATGGAGGACTATCTTCTTATTTGTACGACGGATACGAGAAGTCTTGTTAGAACTATTTAAGAGTTTAAGATATTTAAGCAAGTATTTACAATTATAATTTTAAAGAGGAGAACGACAAATCTAATAAGCACTGTATTTATAATTATAGTTAAGAAATTTATTTAAAATGACAAATTTCTAGTAGAGATCATATTTACGAATATAATTTAAAAGCTTGTCGGAAGGAACGTATCTATAGAAGACAATTATATGTTAATAATTTAGGAATTTATTCTTTCACGTGTCTGTCGTATGTGGAATATTGAAAGCATAGTCTTCGATGGTTTAATCGAGACAGTGACTGGCGGAATCGTTATTATATCGATTATAAGCGCGCTCGTCGCACTAATTATGTGCGATGACAATGGCGAACGGCAATATTTTATAGAGTTACTATCGTATTTTATTTTTTGCCTTTAAGGAAAAAAAGGAAAAGCGAACATACACGCAAGTATTTCTTTTCAGTAGGTAGCCCAATTCAGTTTTGGATAAGTCGCCCGTACCGATAGATTATATCGAGATAAAGCAACGCGTGATTTAACGCGCACGAGATGTAACCGTGACTCGTGAAACGACGTTCGTTCCCGATTTACTTCGAAAAAAAAGCGTATGAACGTACTGCGTCGCGCACGATTTGTTTCAGTCACGGACGCAGAAACGCAAAATCGTTCGCCCATTATTAAACGCGTTCTCCCCCTCTCCCTGCCCCTCCTCCACCCGCCCTAGATCCTCCCCCAAGGCCGGTCCCGAGCCCAACTTTTATTTATTACCGATTAGCTCGTAAGATGACGTTCTACCGAGGTATGCTATACTTATAAATACACCCTATATATAGTGAAGTAAGCAACTTACATTACCTACCTACCTACCTACCTACCTACCTACCTACCTACCTACCTACCTACCTACCTACCTACCTACCTACCTATCTACCTACTTATCTACCTACCTACTAACCAACCAACCAATCAACCAACCAACCAACCAACCAACTAACCAACCCAAGTACCCATCCAAGCAACCATCCAACTACCCATCCAAGCAACCACCCACCCACCCAATCAACCAACCTACCTATCTACCTATCCGCGCGCTTGACGGGTGGAACAAACAGATGAATCACGCAATCATACATTTAAGTTGCTACTTGGCACGTATACCTAAGTAATATACTAACATAAACAGTATGCAATAACAAATAAATATGAGAAACAAAATATGTGCTTCCTTTCGAATTTGCCTTGTGTCTTTCCTTCTACCTTTTTCTTTAAATCTCAAATTTTAATAAAGCTTTTCTAGCCTAATTCGCAATGAGACAACATTCTCATTTCGGTAAGACATAGATTATTAAAAAACTTCATTCTCGCCTGTAAAAGATTTTAAACATCAATTGAGATTTTATCAAGACTTATACAGTATATTAGATACAAATTGTATATCCTGTACATTGTGTGTGTGTGTGTGTGTGTGTGTACTGTGAATACAATCACAACATAACACACATAGAGATCTAACAGATAATACATTTTCGAAAAATATTTATTCAGTAATGAGACATTTTATACAATATAAATAATTAGAGTATCAAATAAAGAAATTAAGTTCCAGAAAATTATAAATATAACGATTTTAGGAATACGTTTGAATGAATTTTGTAACTTAAAAAAGATTTAGCAAACAGTATATTGCACAATAATTAAATCTATTTCTTAACTATAATTACATTGAATTATGAAATGAAAAAATCATTTTCTTTTTTTTTGGAATATATATTATAAATAAATTTATTAGTCAAAATATTGGGTTGTCCGAAAAGTTCGTGCCGCAAAAGATTTAAATTTAATAAATGTATAAAAATTTTTAATAAAATTTAAATCTTCTGTGTTTCAATTTTCTTTCAAAATCGGCACGAACTTTCCGGGCAACCCAATATAAATTATTCACCACGTAGTTCATCTGCATCACATCATTCATTTTCAACATAAATTAATAAAACAAAACAAAGAATATGTTTATGCCGATAAAGCAGCTAGTCTGCTCATAAAATAAATGTATTGAACGATAAAATTTTTTAAACGATTTGTCACAATGATTAACCTAATTGCATGACATTTTATTTTTACTTGCTGGCTAGCAATTAAATTTATTATAGATTATTTTATAAATAAGTATTAATACACATGTTAAAAAATTTATGTTTAAAAAAAAATGCATTTTTTAAACTATTATCGATAACAAAACGGCAATTTAATAGTTTTTTTAATATCTTTTATAATGACGTTCTAGGGATCACTGATTTTTTTGGATCACTGATCCAAACTAATCTGAGGTTAAAATTTTCAAATTTTAAAATCTAAAATGGCGAAACTGATATGATGGATCAAAAACAAAGAACTAGGACTAATTTTTTTAATTTATCGATTGATTAATCAAAATATTAAATATTTTACTAAGCAGTAATAAGATTGGAATTAAGACCGTTTTATCATGAATACATCACTTAAATACGAAAAGCACCAATGAATTTATTTAAAAAATATGATTACAGGCCGTTACTGTCGGACTTTCAACGCAATTCATCTAAAATATTAATAATCCCTCCAAATTTAATCTTAAAATACCGTAATAAATATTTTACTAAGAATTATTTGAATTATTTGTCCGCTATATTGGATCAGTCATTTTGAATTTTAAAATTGTGATTCTAATTCGTAATCACCGATCCGAAAAACCTTCGAGTACACAGTTTTAAAAAATCTGATACAAAAAGGCTTCATGACACAAAAGGTTAACTATGCAGCATTTGCTCGGTGAGCGGTCTAATTGTTTTGTTAATTTCAATACCTTCTTTTTTTTCAATTCATAAATTGAAAAAACTATAAAGCTTGATTAATTGATTATTCAGTTCAAAATAAAAATTTATATATTGCGAAAAAAATTACACAATTTCTTTCTTCCAATGTCATAATTGAATACAGTTGAATGTATAACAACTGAAACTTTAAAATAATACAAAAGTAAAATCGTATTTTTTATGTAAACATGCCAAAGTTGGAAAACACATTACTTTTTTTGGATAGCAATAACGAGTATAATCGTTACACTGAAAGAAAAGATTGATTGCTGCAACAATTTAGATAGTAAAATATGGCATAACATTTTTATATGATTGTAACAACTAGTTTTTGATTGTAGCAGCAAATTTTTAGTTATGTTAACTTATCCACAATGTATATGATTTCGATAGACTAACGTAACTAAAAATTTGCTGTTACAAGTAAAAACTGATTGCTGCAGTCATACAAAAATGCTATGCCATATTTTACAATTTAAATTGTTGCAGCAACCAATCTTTTTCCAACCAATCAATGTACTTTTATCGTTATTTTGTACAATACGCGCGTATAGAGCATGTATAAGTGAGTTTCAAAAAAAGAAAATGTTGTTTGACCATGTTGCAATTAACTACAACTATTATAATAACTGTAGATCTCGTATTGAATTGATCAATTAGTGACCAAAGCAATTGGATGCCACTTCAAAAAAAGAGGTCATTAAAATTCGAAAAAATAACACAAATTGTAATAACTTGTTACTTTTTGAATAACAATAACGATAACGAGTTATTTTTCAGAAAAAAGAAGTGATAACAGTAATGAGTTACTTTTTTATAAAGTAATTTTCCTAATCCTGCAAATATTTTTATATATTGGTTGCACTTCTCTGGAATTAGAATTTTCCCGAGAGTCTCAGTTAATCTCTTTAAATCGAGAACCGTAGAACTGTCCGATTTTATTTTTATAGTCCACGATTTAGAAAGAAGCAAGATAAAAACATTTTTATCAATCATTTGTATTCGCGTTACCTACACTGTTTATATGTTCGGTATACTGTTCTGATTGATTTGTTGCTTAACGGGTTTCGAATCTTGTTGTGGAAGATTGTTCTGGTTGATTTGTGCAGCACCTCGACTACTCGGAACGTTACCCTGAGTATTCTGTGGCACTTGATTCTGCATTTGTTGCTGTTGTTGTGTTTGTTGTTGACCCTGCGAAGGCTGGCCTTGCATTTGTTGTTGAACCTGTTGAGGCTGACCTTGAGTCTGTTGTTGAATCTGTTGAGACTGTTGAACCTGCTGAGGTTGATTTTGGAATTGCGCTTGTTGAGGCTGTTGAGCCTGGAACTGCGGCTGTTGCAGTACTGGCATTTGATACTGTGGCTGTTGTCCCTGATACTGTTGCTGTTGCGGAATTTGGCCAGGATAATGTTGCTGAGGTGATG
This sequence comes from Atta colombica, assembly GCF_001594045.1. Taxonomy (NCBI): domain Eukaryota; kingdom Metazoa; phylum Arthropoda; class Insecta; order Hymenoptera; family Formicidae; genus Atta; species Atta colombica. The sequence goes on along the minus strand of NW_017259279.1, from coordinate 832,099 downwards.
GAACTTGAGGTTGATAGGATTGTTGCTGCGGCAATTGGCCCTGATATTGTGGCACATGGCCGACTATTGGTTGTTGCGGTGGTATCTGTCCTGAATACTGTTGTTGCGAAGGATGCGCCTGTTGCGAATATTGTTGATAGTTGTACTGTTGCTGATATTGTGATGGGAACTGCAGAATGATAAAAAAAAGACCGTGTTAAAAGAAAATAATTGCAGGTTAGCTAAGAAAATAATTTAAAATTAAAATGATTTAATTAAAATTGCTAATATGTTTAGTAATTACTCACCTGTTCATGTTGAACGGGTAGATGTACATTGTCAGGGGGTGGTGGTAACTAACGACAACAACAGAAAGTGCACAAGCTAAGTTAATTACTCTAATTACTACGGATAGCACGTCTATTTGTCAAAGCCATAGTGATAATGTCTGCAGATCCGTCGAACGGCGATTCATATAAAACACGCTTATCGTGCTAGTAATTACAGTCACGCATGTATATGTAATTACGTCTACAAAAAATGATTTTGGTTGAAGAAGCAATAAAGTGGAGCATTTCCTAATCTTATCTCGAACATGCTATTGAAGATGTGAAGAACGAAAGCGAGAAATAAAATCATCTATACAAATATGTATATGTGTATATATACATACATACACACATATATATATATATATATATATATATATATATAAAACATTCAAAGTCTAATATAATATACAAAAATATAAAATTAACTCGACATATGCGGGGATTTAATTCTATAGCAATCATTGAGATATACAACTGGACTTAAATAAATACGATTTTTCTATTCAAATTTTTAAGTGCATTCAAGATTAAATTTGATAAATTAATTTGATAAATTTAATTTACCATTCCTTTGGCGACCATTTTCTGAATTTCTTCCTGTCTATGCTTCTGGAAAGCTTCGTACTCTTGTTGAGAATAAATTTGCTGCTCATCCAATCCCTGCCATCCTTCATCCTGCTGGAAATCCGGTTTCATCGTTTGTACTAAAAATTCTTGATAACTGTAATGAGAAAAAATACAAAATAGTACATTTCTTTGTTTTAATGTGTGTAATTCTGATAATCAATTAGCATAAAGAATTTTGTGAATTTTTTTATATACCTTATGACACCGTCGCGATCAAAATCAGCTTCATTAAACACATGCTCTCTCATTCTTTCCATTTCTTCCCGTCTCTCGTAGATGTCATCTTCAGGTGCGCCTTCTGTATAAAGTTTATCCAATTCCTTCAAGAACAAAGCCTTCACTTCATCTTGATCCCAGTAACCATTTCCATCCAAATCTAAATTGATTTGTCATATATGTATAGAATAATTTTATTTTAAGATAATAATTAATTATGTAATAAAAATGATTATCTTTCTTACCATGAAGGTGAAAGAATGTCTTGGGATCAAATTCTTGATCTTCCATATGATCTTGTTTTTCCCATACTTCTTCCAGTTGTTGCTTACTACCGGGATGATGCAACTACAAGTGTATATTACTAAGCTTGCATCGAGACACATGCAATTTATTATTGTGGTTTCACAGCTTACTATTTGTATAAGATTCTCAGAAATTCGTTGTTTACCAATGATAGACTTCCCACGATTCATAATTCGTCATTCGCAGTTATGATTCATTTGTACTTCATGTGATAATTTGATAATTTTTTATTATTATTGTGACTTTTATTCTTGGGACATTTCACAATAAGTTCTATCCTTTTATAGCTTTCGGCACAAAAATGTCGAAACGTGATTATTCCATTCATTAAAATTCTATTGAAAAATCAATGCGATTAATTACTGTAATAAAAAAATTCCATGAGAGTAGATAAGTAATCTATTCGATTTTTTTGTCAAAAAAACTACTTTGTTGATAAATTAATACAATTAATAAGTAACAAACACAATTAATAAGTAACAGCTACTTGATTTATCCATTCACATTATTCGCAAATCTCATACGAATAGTCACTGCGAATCACGAATTATTAATTGCATATATAATCTTAAGCAAGTTTTAGAAAAGAAAAAAGAGAGCTTCTTCAAATCCATTTCTCAACTTACAGGTTTGTGATCCTTATGCTTCTTCTTCATCGCTTCTAATTCTTCCTCATATTTCTTTCTTTCTTCTTCCTTCATACCTTCCAAAAACGAAACACATTAATACAAAAAAGTAACGTTTACGTATAAATTTGTAATGAGCAAACTTAAGGGGATTCTAAAGTGATATCTGAATCGTTGTTTTACCGATAAAACGGGATACATCGACATATTTTTGTATATTACTACATCAATGTCGCGCACGCGAGCACGCGCATACATACAAATTTTTAGAATAATAACATTTTAATTAGTTTTATTCTAAGAACTCTTGACACCGTTTCTTTGTGTAATGTATAGTACTAGTCTGTAATTTCCAATTTTATATAAATACAGATGCAGAGCTTTTGTATCAAACAAATGTTGTCGCTCAAGTAGCTCAACAGCTCAAGCTATTATGGACTAAGAAATTGTGAAGATTGTGAAGATGTCAATTTCAAAAATTTTTGTCGTTTTCTTGATCTAAATGTTGTATGAGTTTTGTATAACAATTTTTTTTCTCTTTTAAAATTCAAAAATCCTTTTCTATGATTAAAGTATACGCATTAATACGTGTTTGTGAAGAGTTTATATGAGAACGAAAAAAAAATTGTTTAAATTGTGATCTTGACCACTTCTTAATTCAATATAGTGTCAGAGTTGTCAATATCGTGACAATATTTACTTGATATAAAAGCTCTCTTGAAAACCATCATATACAGTTACCGGTATTACCCTTCATCTTTTGTTCTTCCTCGAATTTCTTCTGCATCTCGTATTCCTTAAATTGCTGTCGTCTTCGTTTATCAGCTTCAGCCAAATCTTTCGTGGTCTGTAACGTTTTAAAACAATAATAAATGTAAGTAATTAAACAAGGTATTATATAAAAATTCTTCGTGTCAAATATTTTCTACAAATCTACGTATCAAGAAACATTCTACCTTGGCGATCAATTTCTTCAGATCATCTATTTCGAACGTATGCGCGTTAGAGTGATCCAAATGTTCCGCTATCTTTAAATGTTCTATATCCAAATCATTTCTACGATTATACTCTTTGGTAGCAAGATGTCGCAACCTCTCCAATTCTTCTCGTTTCAGTTCGTCCAGCTTTGTTCTGACCTTATGGTCTACAAATTGCAGCTCATGCGCAATCTTGCCCGTCTACGTACAAAAATATTTAATTAAAATTACAAATTACGCAATCTAAGCGCATCTATGTAAACAAAAAGTATTTAATATTCGATACTTATAGATTTTGATCTAAAATCTATATTTGGATTGACATATCACAGATATAATAATCGTGAAATTTTATTGTTAAAAAAGGAATTATTATTGGACGATTAACGAGAAATAACTAACATTATGATTATATTCTTTAACAACAGACAAAAATCATTATCTTATAATAGAAATAGTGATACGGCAAAATGTCACAAGACTATTTTGATTCCTCTCAAGATCTACGAGAAAGATCAAGTAAATCGAGAAAGATAAAGTAATTGAAATCGTATTATCATTATCAAAAAACAATTCCAATGTGCGCGACTTTTTTTTGTTAAAAAGTGTATATAATATAAATAAATTATATAAAATTATGAGTATAAATTAATTAATCTCAATTATTCTTAATGAGATTTACACGAATATCTTCTTCCTTAGCATTTTCTAATTTTGCGCGGAATTCTGGGTCCCTTTCCAAAGCCTGAATCACTTCCTTTAAGTACCGATGATATTCCATTTGAAATTCTGGATTTCCCTATAAAAATGAACATTATTTATACACTAGATCAACAGAACTATCCCAAAAATATACCTACCAAATCATCTGAGTCATCAATCTCATTCTCCTTATCTTTGTGATCTTCGTTCTTCTTTTCAACAGGCGGCGCGATCGATGTTTGTATTATCAAAACTACTAAAAATAGTAGCAAGTACCGCATTTTTTCTGGAACTAAAATTAAACAGAAAGGTACATACCATAAAAAAATACATACAACGTCAGAAAGCTGGAACTAAAACCAAACAGAAAGATATACCAACGATGAGGAATCGTAAAAGAATTTTTTTTCTAACATGAAGTAAAAACAAAGAATGCATTTATTCCCTTAAAATCGATTTTTTACGCTTAACCCGAGTTTATTCAATTTAAGTAATTTATATTCCTCGTAATTTATATTCCTGTCCAGTTTACACGTTATCTTTTATTTGTTGAAAGATTCTTAATTAACGATGATGATGACATGCATAGAAGACATTCGATAAGAAAATTCAAAAGACTAGCTTTGGTGTTATTTTTACTTGTATCAAGGACAACTGGTTTTAGCCAACAGGATTGGAATCTAAACACACATGTACGAACGAATGGTGTTATGCAGTGTCGCATAACTATTGTTACTCCAGGAAATTTGGACGAAAACTATGTTTACACGAACATTCTTCTAATCAGATTCAAACTTATTCTACAACAGGGTCGTAAACCGTAAAAAATTTATCAATAACAGTTGAATATGATAAAAAAAAATCAATTATTGGTTAATTTCTTATAGAACAAGCATTAGGATATATTCACACAAATTTAGCCGTATAAACGTATGCATAAAGAAATTATCCAATCACATTTCTATCACAAGAATGTACGTAAAATATAAGTGAATAATTTTCCTTAAACATATAGTTATGCAGCTATGCAAGTTGTGTGGACGTAACTCGGAATGCACTTATAATAACATTCGTAGTTATAAAACTGCCAATCATAGCTATTTCTTTAAAGAATAGAATGATTGTGATTGGCCAGTTTCTTACTACAGATGTTATTAGAGTCCGTATAAACGTAACCCATGATTCACAGAGCTACCGAAGAACAAATGTCACTGAAATGCAACGTCACACAAAACGCGACCACAGAAAGCGTGCATGCGGATAGTTGATCACGTCAGCTTATAAACGAATTTCCAAGGTGGAGTAACTTTCGACATAGTTTTCGGAACTCACGGAAGCGAGCCAAAATGAGCAAAACAACATAATAAACGAACGATCGTAATCGATTATTAAAATAACGTAAACGCAGATGTGTGGCATGTGACGCGGCGATCACATACAACATATATAGTCAAAGCAAGTAACAGATATAAGAGCAAAGATAAAAGAGAGTGCTTGCTGTGAGAACATCTGCTTGAGAAAAACTATTGATGAATCGTTGGTTTATCTTCAATTTCCGTAAACGTATGTCTTCGCGTACGTTTCATATCTCTGATAAAAAAAAATTCTCGCATCATATTTTTAAGAATTTTCGTATTTTAAATTTATGATGATTTCTGAAAAAATATCTTCAGATTTATATTCTTCAGATTTTACAAGTTTTTTTCTCAAAAATTATAGAATGAGAAATCTTAGAATATTTCTGATTTCACATATATAAACGATTTTAGAAAAAAATTTGAGAAATCTTTTAAAAAATTATAAAATTATGCAAAAATTCCAATAGATTATATAAAAAATTCTAAGATAGTCAAAGATACAAATAAATATTTCTTGCAATGGCAAACGATAAATGGAACAGACGTGTCAATCCACATATGTAATTATCAAGTACAAACATGTCTTCTATACGTATGTCATGACATACCCTATATATTACATTACATTCTATTTATATCGCATTTTTATGCCTTGCCATCTTTTATTTCAATTTCCGCATATAAACGTGCGAGGAGTTAAAATATTTCTGTTCCGCGTACTTGCGTCATCTATTCAATCGAGGGTCAATTGCAACACATGTCATCATGATGTTATTTCGCGCGTACCTCTTGAAACTTGCGTGTGCATGCGAAAAGAGGACAACAGTGGCTCGCACACACACATGCGGTGAATGTAAAATAATGTATGCAAAAAGAATATATGTATGAAGACAAATAAACGCAATCAAGGTCGCTAGTGAGAGATCGTGCAGAAATTCGCTTACGAAATATACGGTGAAAGTTCAATGAGAGTACGGTGATCAATTCGGAGCAGTGAGGCTTTCCCTGCGAGATCACGGCGTTGTGTAGGTTATAGAGGAAATTAAAAGAGATAGATTTAACTTACGTTAAAGAGCGTCTTGATGCCGAATAATCAGATGACAGTCGTGACAGATCGTAGCCACCAAATCACCAATATCCGCAATCGAAACTGATTGAAGATACTGAAGACCGACCGACTGAGATAAGCAAGGCACGTCAAACACTCGGACCATTCTAACTCCCAACTCCCACTTGGAAAAATTCTGGACAGTTTCAGCGCCGCTTATCAGAGAACTCGGATCTGAGCGAACTAAATAAGTCACGTGATAAGTAGTGGGAATTTCAAATCCATATGCCATGCGCTCACGAATACATTACCCAGCAACATGCATAAATGACATTCTAAAAGACATTCTAAAGACGCTTTAATAGTCTTCCAAGGGACATCTTTTAGACGTCTTTAAAGTTTTGTCCAAATGATGAAAATCTGTTTTGAAGACATTTTTATTTTTGAAGAAATTTTTATTTTTTATATTTATACATTTTTTGGAGCTTGTAGTTATTTGCATTATCGACTTTAATCAAGAATAAAGTCGATAGTGTATAAATAACTATACAAACTTTGTAAAAATGTATAAATATAAAAAAATAAAAATTTATATATAAATAAATATTTATATCTCATGAGATATATCAGTTTATAATGGCTTGAAGTTTGATTAAAAATTGGAAATATTCTGTATATTATAATTTTGATGTAGCAAATACCCGCGATATTTTATTAAGTATTATCAGAGACAAACCTGAGAGAGGACGTGAAAATCTTCTTCCTGCAAAATGCCGCCGCGTACTACTGCCCTCTGAAGAAGTGGATGTAAATTACACAATATAATAATATCCATTTTTTTTATGCTCTTGATGGAAATAAATCGCTGAAATAACTAAAAATTTATAAAATTATATAATAGGGATTCAAGTTTCTCTCTGCCTGTATTCATAGTCAGATCTTATATTTAAGATTGTCTTAAGTGCAATCTTAAGATATCATGGACCAGAAAGTCGAATTAAGCTTGTTCTACAATGAGATCGTAAGAAATTGGCGAATCACAGTTGAATATGACAAAAATAATCAACTACAATTTATTAATTTCTTACGACTTGCAATCCTGTTGTAGAACAAGCTTTAGTATGTTAGGACATTAATTAAGATAATCTTAAAATAAGAATCGACTATGAATACTTGTTTTAATATCTATTGCACACTGGACGCGATAAGAGATAAGCGACAAGCGATATCTAATAAGAATTCTGCTTCGTACCGTCATGTGCCAAAAAAGCAGAGCTTTCACAATTCAAAGCTGATATGTAATGTAAAAGAAATTTATTTGTTAACACCTTTAAAATATCTAATTATATTTTAATTATATTGTTAAAATTTAAAAGTTAAAAATTTAAAAACATAATAAATATAGATATTCAAATATAGAACGAGAATTCCTGAAACATGGCGGATCAATTAATGCGCTATTTTATCATATAATTCTAGCGTTTTTCATTGGGCGAGTTCAAGCTAGACAAAGCTGCTAGCATGCTTACCGAACGATTGAAATGGGCTGCGTTCAATAGGGAAAACCACTTACTGAGCAAAAAAGGGATTAATCTATAATTAATATAATTAATATGTTTATTTATTATAATGCATAATGTAAAATAACTTGTCTACAGATAATCTTTAATATCATATTTCTTATTTATTTACTACTTATATTGTTTATTATTTCTCTAATGCCGTGTTTGGGCTGTAAAATTATGTAGCGATAGAGCGACTTATAATTATGTTCAGTAAGTGTAAGTTTTCTCTACTGATCGCTGCCATTGATTTTGAATCTATAAGTAACAACCAATATAATTATTCATTTGCTCAGCAAGAAGGCTAGCCGTTTTATCGACTTGAACGCACCCAATAGCAAAACTGGTGCGTTGCAACAAAAAAAGCATGCATATTACAATACAACATTCGCATATAATTGAAGAAAATCCGAATTCTGGTTCTGCAATAAAAATTTACATTTTTATTTAATAATTCTTTTAATAACACAATGTTTATTAATCCTTGAACAAAAATTTTAATCTCGCATCTCCTACTATGGAAATAAAAATTGTTGAATTTTAATAAACGATATTGAATATTCAAACAAATTAATTTAGCAAATTTTATCTTATAAAACGCGTCTGCATAAAAATGGAATTACGAAGTTATGTTTCTTTAAGACAGATTTTCAGCTCGTTTTAACTAAACATAATTACTATATATGTATCAAAGTCTCTACAATTACTATAATAATTATAAAGACTTTGAATAAATTCAAACTTTTCGAATCATATATTGTCAATTTAAGATTGCAAAAATTTAATTTAGCAAAAACGAGTTAGAGGCCCTCCACCACCCCCGCCGATTTTATCGGCGGTCCTCTTTTCTTTGTAAATATACTCATCCGTTAAAAAAAATGAGCTACTAATAAATTTGATAATTTAGTAGCCCGTTTTTAGTAGATAAGTATATTTTTAATTAATTAATTAATTTTTTTATGTCTATTTATTCCATTGTATTTTTTTCGCTAATATTACATTTTTTTCAAATATTATCTTTTATTGAAATCCTTTATACAATTCAATATTACAATAATAACAATTATTTACAATATAATATACAATCATAAAAACTGTTTAAAATATAATAAAAATGATATTATAAGAACATACAACTAACAAATTTTAATAATGTGAGTTTTATACGAAAACGTCGAAAATACATATGATAACACAATTTTTTTCTAAATCGATGTTTAATGAAATATTGGTAAACGCGGAATGAAACTACCAATTACTACCAATTAAATCGTATGTAATATAACTATCGTTTACTATTA
>NW_017259279.1:821061-822965 GCF_001594045.1 Atta colombica | reverse complement strand
TAATTTTATATAATTATATATAAAACATTTTTTCTCGGGTTGCGATTATAAAATTTATTAATATTGTGATAAAAAGTCATTAATATATTTATGACAATACTTTCATCATGTTCAAAATAACTTATCCCAATAATGTGATCGCATTCCTCCACCTTGTGATTCGCTATAGTTAGCATCGATTTAAAGAAGAATAATCTTCATAGTGAGCATACTCTCTACTTCAAATTCGCAAAGTCTATTCATTAAGCAATCCGTCAAACATCAGGTCTTGTTACAGGAAGATATGAATCCTGAAATTTTCATATTTACTATTTACGATAATAATAATTTTGGTAATATGTCAATCACAATTAATTACCATTTTTATCATCTTTAATATAATTAAAATTCGCGAGAAAATATGTACTGCCATATATCACTAAAAGTCATCTCTTATTAAAAATGAATAGAATAGAATGATTTCCTTAAATTCGAAATACTGGTTACAAAGGAATATATTTAATAATAATAAAATACATGCATTATTGTACTTTTTTTATATGTATGGATACAAAAGTTTCTCGGGTACCAACTGTTTGAGATAAATCGAACCCGATAATAACGGGATTTTAAGAACTTTTATGCTAAAAAAAATTTATTATGCAAAATTTAATTTTGTATTCCTCATTTTCCTATATTTTCCAAAAATGTTAATCATTAATATCCCGTTAAATATAAGGGTACCCATTCGACTTATCTCAAATTTTTTGTAGCCACACAATTTTAATTAAATTCATCGATAAAAATAAAATTTCTTAAATATAATCTCAATATCTGCATGTATTTTGTTATAGAAAAGTATGTAAATTAATATATATATATATATTAATAACATAAAAACATATATAAATTAATAATTAATAATATTCTGGAATGGCGGGATGTCCAATACCTAAAAATGATTTTAAAATAACAATTAGAAAATTAAATATACACATTTGTAACCATATTTTTGTTAGAGCAATCATTAAAAAATTAGCAAATTATTTGTATAAAACTTAAATTTATTTACTTAATAATTTGGATTTAAACAAATAATCATTATATATTCATAATCATGATATTAAATTAATCATGATATTAAATTTCTATTATTATTAAGACAGTACTATTACTAACATTATTATTACTAGTGGAAAAACATAATATTTAATAAAATAAAGAAAGCGACAAAAATTATATGCTAAAATATACTATTGAATTTAATTTCCCAACTTAACTTTAAAATATATGGCAATTGTCATTGACTCATTGATAAAATTATTACTTTCAGTAATTGCAAATGAAAAAACGAGATTAATTCCGATCCTGTATCAAAATCTCCAAAGAGATACCAAACCAAAGACTAGAGGTTTTCAACCAAACTTCATGAATGAACTTTACGAAAAGCGACGAGGAATAATTCCTCATGATGAAAATAATTTCAACTTTCCATCGGTCGCAACTTTCCGAAGACGCAATCACACGCATCTGCCGCGAGAGACAACGATGAGATCTTTATACATAATAAATTGATCACTAAAATATATAATACTTGTAATTCTGTAATGTTAATTTATTTAAATTAACGTAAATATCAAAAAGCAAGCAATACAAATTTAATAAATTTGTATATTAAATAAGAAGAAAAATTGATGATTATTCTAAACATCAAATTTTTAATTAGAAGTAATTTAAAATTATTAATGACTTTTTGAAATTCAAAATAAAATCTACAAAATTAAAAAAAGTTTCAAAGTTAAATATTTATCAAACTTGAATCAATAAATAATTTTTGTTATTATATGTTTCATCGATTTCGTATAATTAACATCAATTATGCAATAATTTGGTTTACTATGATGAGATAAATGCTATCTGTATTG
>NW_017259279.1:801117-820961 GCF_001594045.1 Atta colombica | reverse complement strand
ATCTGGACATAGTTTACATAAATTTTATATTATATATATACTTAATATTATTATACATACATTTATTTATTTAAACAATTTTTGTTATTATATGTTTTATCGATTTCGTATAACATTAATTATGCAATAATTTGGTTTACTATGATGAGATAAATGCTATCTGTATTGAATAGATATTGTATTCAAATACGTGTATGTATATATATGTATATATTCTAGTAAATATATAATTTATTAGTAATCGTTGTGCAAATTAAAAAAAGTAAGTATGATGGCATTTATCTGGACATAGTTTACATAAATTTTATATTATACGTACTTAATATTATTATATATACATTTATTTATACAATAAAATTAATTACAATAACGCGTTACATAATTTGTACGTGCATAGAATTTTAATAAAAAATTTAATTTCAGGGTAGCTGAAAATTTAATAAAATTTGAAATTAATTTGGTTTATTTTCATATTTGATAATGCTGATAATTAAATAAAACTTAAAATTAATTTAAATTTTATTCAATTTTTAATTCCTCTTTTTCAATTATCAAATATGATCATATGATGTATTTATTCCTACCTATTCACCCTATCGTCCTACCTATACAGTTCCTACCTATCCATACTTATTGTCCTATTTATCCGAATTTTTTCATTTATTCGTGCCTATTCGCGTATATCTATCTCTACTTGTATATTCCTACCTACCTGCCTACATTATCTTATAAATGTGCAAAACCGTGAATACGTTAATGGCCGCGTTTAGAAAAAGTAGCTTTTCAACTGTTGTAAAATTCTTTAATACGATTAATTCTTACTTTTGGTTGATTCCTATGGATTTAAATGTATAAACTACATTGAAGAATTTTATAACAGCTGAAAAACTACTTTCTCTTTCTAAAACAGCAAAGCTTTTTCTCTGCTGAACAGCTTATAATAATTAAAACAGGCAATCTTTAAAATACAAAAAAATTGACAAATAACAGGGCTAATGAGAGTCAGCGCGGATAATTAAATATAAATTTAATAGATTTTTTTAATCTACTAAATTTGCGCTTGATTATCCGTGCTGACTTTCATTAGCCTTGTTGTTTATTGGTTATTTTTTGTATTTTAAATAAGCAATATTTCAAAAAAATATAAGAACTCGCAATGTGCGAGCAAGTTACCCTCCCGAATATTGAGTTTATCTTTATACTCTGAGAAAAAAAATTTGTTCAACTAACTACACATATTTAATTGTTTGCAGATTTGGTTAATTCAACAAATTTTATTTAATTAAATTTTACCGTAGTGTGTTAGGTATTTCTACTTAACATTGAACAGTTTGTTAAGCATATTACGGTTAAATTCGATTAAATAAAATTTGATGAAATAATCAATAATCTGCAAACAACTAAATGTATTTAGTTCGTTGAACAAATTTTTTTTCTCAGTGTACATATTCCTTTTAAAAACTTAAACTGGTGTTACACACCAACCTACTATGTTTAGATACTCTTCTTTCTTCTGGCCAGATTGAACTCACCTTTCGTTGCTCCTGACCAATATTCTGACTTTATATGTCAGAAATTGACAACAAGGAGAAATACTCCTTTTTGTTGCCGACTGCTGCCGACATTGCCGGCAATAAGCGTAAGATTTTACGCTTATATGTATGATGCGCGAAACACGAACGCGTCGCGAAGGGACCATCAATGAAATTGACTAAATTGTAATATGAATAATTATCAATTATCATAATAATAATAAAATTCCATTAATATACTACGAAATGTTGCGTTTATTCTAAATTAAAAATATAAATATTTGACTAAAAAGAAATCTAAATTTTAAAAATCTTTAAATTAATAACATTTTTATTTCGAAAATCTCGAATATTAGAACTAGATTAAACTTTTAATATAAACATTATTATATAAAAAACAAAACTTTAATTTAAAAATAAATTGAAAATGACTAAATCGATTATCATCCGATAAAATTCAAGGCCCATGTACGTATTTTTAACGATTCGAACGATTCGTTGTTGAATCTCATCTCAAAACATGCGGAGATGAGAAATTCAGATGCATGATGTAAGATTCAAAAGGAATAATTTTCCCTTGCATCAATAAATATATCTCTTTGTATCTTGAAAATTATTAGAATCAGTTTTGTATAATTTATTATTTTAATATTTAAGTATTTTAAGTTATACAAATACTCTGAACACGATTTTAAAATAATTATCAGATAAAATTTTTCTATTTCTTAATAATGTATATTTTGAATTTTACATCATGTTACTACTTTAACTGGTATAAAATCCAGTTACTACATATGAATAAGTTATAAAAGATTAGGCTAAAGTCAGTGCATTGAAATAAACAATAATAATTAATAACCATAAAAATTAATAACCATAATGTCTTTTAGAGAAAAGCGAGATCAATCAATTATATATATGCGTTACATAAAAATTTTCGTTGTTATTTCATCAGTAACATGTATACAAATAAGTGTAAAGCAATAGAAGGAATTTAAAAAAAACAGTACACATTATACATAAATGTGTACATAGATATTGCTTTTCTGCACCAACTTATATAAAACTTAATTCTGAATGAATATTTAGGAATAGGATAGTTAGGAAAATTAATAAAATATTTGTTTGTTATACTGTAACAAACATTTTTCCACGTTATTCACCCAGGAAAAGTTATATAAATATTTTATATATAATTGTATATAATTATATATAAAATAGTTTTTCCCGAATTACTTTAATTTTATATATAACAGACTATCGAAACAACCTATTTTTTATTATATTCTGAGCTTGAAGTATCAAACTGAGCTTGAGTTACTTTATATCAAAATATTCACATTAACGTATAAATTTACAATTAGTAAACAAAATTTAAGTTAAATTGAATAATCTTCTTGAGTTAAATAGTTTTACTTTATTCTTATAGTTAAATTAACGAGATATTGTGTAAAAGCAATGATGACATATAGAAATAATTTGAAATAACTCAAACTGTGTGTAACATGACATTATAAATTTAACAGTGCATGCACAATATATTCAATAATAAGAAGGTATCCAGAATTAAGTTTATCCTAATCTATTCTATCTTATCCATTTTAAGACATCGGATGTATGGAATGCTATACATATATTTCCATATATTTTTATTAAATTAATGCATATATGCATTTATAGATACATAATATATTAATAAAATTACCACACATCCGTTATCTCAATAAAAACATTAATTCGTCACTCACCAACCCGACGCGCAACAGCGGAGTTCTGCAACGTCGCTACGATGATTCTGTAACAAAAAAATATAAAATTCAAATTATAACAAACCAGAAAGAACACAAACAATAACAATTTTAAAAAGATGCAAAGTTCTCTTAAAATAATCATATAATTTTCGAAATATATAACTTTTATAAGCGAATTTTTTAATTCATCATTGAGTTAGATATTTATAAAATAATTATATATTTTTTAAAACAGATCTTAAAAATTCACATATATGAAATTTCAAAATAACTTTAAAATAAAACGACTCAAGAAAAAATAGAAGAAAGATATTGATTTTACATAAGCAAAAAATATTTACCCCAAGGTTGCTCCGCTGATGCCCGATGTCTCTTCCAGACCTCCTCCTCCTCTCAGAATCGGGTTGACATCCTCTCGCACAGGACACTCGCGTAAAACACTCGCGAATAATACATATTATAAACGCGCGCGGACTATTCATTCATAAAAGTCTTTCGCGCGACACTGCGGCACTCCACGTTTACAAAACCCATGATAGAATTGTTATTTCGATCGGTGGAATCAACACCACACGTCGACGAGTACTTGCGAAACACACGATGAATGCCGAACAAGGGTTAAGCCCCACACGAAAGAAGACGAAATCGATCGTATCAAGTCCGTCACCTCTGTTTTACGCAAAATCATGTTTAAAATTGACTAAGTCATACGCCCTAACTGCTAGTTCTAGTGGGACACAAGTGGTGCTGTACCTCGAGCGATTCCAAGAGGCTGATAGACGTGACAAGCGCCTCTAATAAGAGAAAAGTTGGTACCATTGCCGATTGTCTAACAATCTAAACAATCCAAGAAATGGGATCCAACCTCTTGTCACGAAGCTAGTTTTTAAAAAAAACTACTAGAGCTAGGCTCTGACCAAGTCAGATTAAACGCGATTTGGGCTGGTAGATAATGACAGAGAAATGAGCGCTCTGATCAGAGTTATACAACTCCTTTTTGGGCGACCCACCAGGACGGAATTCTGTAACTCGTTATGCAATCATTATGTGCTCATAATAACTGCATAACTCGAGTTACTGAATACAGGCCCAGAGAAGAATCCGAGTCGATCGATCGCTTCTTACCGCTAAGGGCCGAACCGTTGGTCAACAGACAGAGCGCGTCCTCAATTAGCCGACAGCAACAGTAGTTGCTAAACCGTGCGAACACAGCACCACGAAGTGCGTGACATTACACGGCCGGCATCACCTCGTGCCCGGAGCACTTGGCGTGAGAGCGTTGCAGTAACCGTGGCCACCTAAGCAACGTCCCAAAGAGAGTTTCTCTTTCCTGTCGAAACATCGAAGATATGATTTCATCGTCGAAATAGAATTTCATCGAATAAGTTTTGTTAAAAATTCATTAGTCCGATAACTTTAACCGGCACTCCCGAAGCAAACGCGCGACGCGACGAACCGGCTGCGGTTCGTTTATTTTCAATTAAATCGGCGGACGAGGGTACGTTAGCTTCCCCATCGTTGGATTTTACATGAAAAGAACGATTTTACTCAAGTATCTAAAAATTTATCTAGACAAATCCGAAAAATGTTTAGATATTTGAGGAAAATCGTTCTTTTCATGTATATCCTCCGGGTACTGAGCCCTCCCACCACGTCAAGGTGTACCCGTGAGAAGGAAGATATCATCTGAAAATGTAATATGTAATTATTATACTACTGCGCAATTAATGGATCGGTTAATTTTTAGAAAGAAATATCAAAAACATGTCAATTCGTCACCGTATTGTAAAATAAATTCAGAGCTGCAGATAAAAAGGCTGAATTTGTTATTATCGATGTCTGTAAAATATGATTAGAGTCAATAGAATGAGCCACAGATTAATAAAAAAAGAGAAATATTTCTTTTATTACCGACAAATAGTTCCAAAGTTACGCTCAATTTTTTATACGAATTACAATATATCGAAAGACATGTACAAAAATGAAAAATTAATTAAATTATTAATTACACAAATTATATTCATTTCTATATTCTGAAAGTAGGAATAACATGAATTGCGTTATTTGCATGAGAGTATTTATTAACGTTGTTTTTTTATGATTTGTGTAATACTGTTCGAAGAATAATCGCGAATTATATTCAAGCGAGATAAAAATGTTACATTAAACAAAAATAATTGTTGTCCGTAATTATCGCGAAATAGTAATAAATTCTGTTTTTCCATCGCGTTTTAATTCCAAATGAATGAACCGTACGAAATATCTGTTTCGTGATATATGATTATCATTTCGATTCTTTTATGGATAATTAATCGTGCGAGCTATAGTAATCGTATACTGTGAGTATTCATAAAGTACAACGCCCTATTATGTTTAGCATTTTTCACGATTATGTTTCAAAAAGAAATATAAAGAAGAGCGGTACACAACTACTTTGTATGAGCCTCTGTAAGGGAATGACTGCACGGAAACTACGCACAAACATGACGCGCCGCTCCGTGCCACCCCGTGCCTTCCCCACTTCAAGGTCGCGCGCCGATCATCAACTGTCGAAATATTACCGTTAACGTATATTTTAAAATTAGTAAAATAATCTACTCGTTTTATTACGTTTTAATATTCTTCGATGAATTACACGATGCTTTATTATCGATTTATTATATGATTTACGTTTTAGTTCTTGAATTCGTTACGCGCATAATTATATCTTAGGCTGATATTCATAGTTACAGCTTATATGTATTCAAGACATCTTAAGTACAATTTTAAGAAAAATCACGAATCAGAGAGCCATATTAGACATTACTTAAGATAGTCTTGAAATAAGACCGGACTATGAATATCGCCCTTAGATATCTCTAATTTATATATCTGTAAATGTATAATATGAAAATTCTATTTATATCCATTGTTATATTTGGTCCAAATTGTTTTATGATTTAAAAAATGTTTGCGTTTATCTTTATTTTAGAAATGTATAACTTATTATTCAACTTTATTTGACTGTAAATTATCAAAGAAAGTAATAAAGATTGAAATATAACTCTTAGTACACACCTTAGATTTAAGCAACATTACTATTCCGTTATGAAATTAATCATCAATCCGCGTTCGTAAATCTCATTTTCGTAGATTAATGCGCAACACCCGGAACGATGCCATGCGTGCGTCTCCCTTCGCGGTCGCCGAGCGAATGCCGAAGTGATGACGTAGCCAACCACCGCGGCACCGCCACGCTCACCCCTCCCCTTCTTTTCGCCGCGCGACTTTTTCTCGCGCTTTTTGCCTGCTTTTTGCGCCGTTTAGATTATACCTAACTGCGTATGAAAAATATTAACGGTTTATTCAATTATTATTCGCATTTTGACAAACGGGTATTGTCGTACATTTCGCGCTTTGCTCTGTGGCAATTTCTAGGGCATTTCTAGCCCTTGTTAAATCCTGTATATGTTATAATATTTGAGCGGTTCTTGTAATTAGTACTTGTGTTTGCGTGGAGTATATATTCGACATTCCAAGGCCACGCGTTGATTATCTTATTGTGGAAATATTAACGTGTATTAGAAAATAAAATAATAGAAAATAATAGAAAGTAAAATAATCCATTCGTTACATTTTTAATATTCTCCGATTATTACGTTTTAGTTTTACTTCTTACATTCGTTACACACTTCTTATAATGTTATGATAAGCTATTATTAGTTTATAATAACTTTTTATTATACGAAATTAATAAAAGATTGATACCTTGTGACTTTTTATTTTCGAATCGTTTAATTCTATCATTCTCGTGTCTTATTTAGCATTCGTAATCCGAAAAAAGTAATAGGTAAATTATATTTAAATTATCAATATATTTATCACTAAATGTATATATGAATGCTATTCATATATATTATTAATTATAGTTCAAATTGTTTCATAATTTAAAAAAGATATTTGTATTTACCGTTATTTAAAGAATGTATAACATATTTATCAATCTTTATTTAATTATAAATCATTAAAGAAAGCGATAAAATTGAGAAATCCCTAATTTTAGGATATTAACACTTCACGTGAGCAGTTATATAAAAAAACCACGCTAGCAAACTATTTTTTATCTTGCCTTGTCGGCACATTAATTGATAAGAAATATTCGAAATTCTAAAACAAATGTCAAATATTTTCTTCGATGTATTACGATATAATGATGATATTACATTCAATCCGCATCATTAAAACTAGAAAGCTAAATTCTGAGAAAATTGATATAAGAAGTTGTTTCATTCTACGACGAAAAGTATTTATAAATTACTTTTATCATGTTTTTTTTATCACGTTTTATAACATAAAATCAAATTATTTATATACTAATCTATATACATACATGGCTCAGTCGTATTAAAATAAAATTATTTAAAATATATACTTTTAATGAAAAAAAGATAAAACAATTACTTATTATTTTAAATACTTTTTCTGATCTACTTCGTAAGTAATATTTTAAATAAGTTTTTGGAACCTATTTTATACTTTTTAAATAAATCGTCTACTTTTTAAATAAACTTTTTAAATAAATCAATCGGGGGGGGGGGGGGCGATCGCATTTAAAACTGCTTTATAAATAAAGCAGTTATTTAATATTTATTATTTTAAAAAAACTTTTTCTGACTTTCTTCTTATTCTTTATTTAATATTTTTAACAAAAAATAGACATATACGGCTTTTTGTTATTTTTGAATCATTTAAATATCTTATTTCATATTCTTAATCCGCACTGTTATTTCATTATACCTAATCAGAAACGAAATACGTACGTCAGAATTATAAAATACAGGAATTACAAATCACTGTTTTATTTCAATCATATTTTAATTTTTTTAGTAGGCTAAGATTCACCAATTCTAACTCTCAATTGATTAACTCTCAACCATAATTAATCAATTCTACTAAACAGCAAATGCGATTGATCAATTAATGACTAATTAATGACTAATTAAGTAAGGGCCCTTAAAATTCAACAGTGTGAATTTAAATATATAATTTACAACAATATCCACTTTTTTCCTGAAATAAATCGCTGAAATCGCTGAAATAAATCTATCGAATTTAATAGAAATTTCAACAATTTCTATTAAATTTCTATTAAATAAAATAATTTATTTTCATCAGAAGCAACAAAAAAAATGGATGTTGTCCCTAATGTTTTCTCTCAGGTTTCTCTCTGGTATCATACAACATCTTTATCGGGCTAATTACATCGACCGTTGCTGTGACATTATGTGATATAGATCAAAAAGAAACTTGAAAAAGGACATGAGAGGTATGAGAGCCTTTTTCAGTTTTCTTGTAATCGCAAAATGTCTTGCACATTACTGCCCTCTGAAGAAGTGGATGTCAACTACAATATCACCGACGAGATATAATATCCACTTTTTTGCGGTGCTCCTGATAGAAATAAATCGCTGAAATTGCTGAAATAACTAAAAATCTATCAAATAAATAAAGATTTTAACGATTTTAGCGATATATTTTTTATTTTCATGAGGGGAGAGAGAAATCTGAGAGGACTTATAAGAGCCTTCTTCCTGTAACTGCAAAATGCTCCCGCGCATTACTGCCCTCTGAAGAAATGGATGGAAACTAACGATATCCGTTTTTTTTGCGGTGCTCCTGATGGAAATAAATCACTGAAATTGCTGAAATAATTAAAATCTATCAAATTAATAGAGATTTCAACAATTGAAGCGATTTATTTCCAGCAGGAGCATCGCAAAAAGTTGTTGTGTAATTTACAACCACTTCTTCAGAGGACAATAGTACGCAGAGGCATTTTGCAGTTATAAGAAAAAGGCCCTGATTCTCTCTTAGATTTCTCTCTGGTACAGATTTATGCACATGCGCAGACCAACATTTTCCTCTCTTTTTCTTCTCTTTCATATCCGTTTTCACAATAATGTGATAAAATCAGATTGTTTAATCTTTATCTTGAGAATCTCTACTCTAGTTTTTACAACAAAAATTGCAACAAAAAAGTTTAACAAGTTTTTACAAAAAACATTTAATTTTTTTATAAACGAAACAAATTTTTTTACAAAAATTTAAATTTAAAAAATATCATACTTTTTATAAATTGTATGCAATTAAAAAAAAAACTTTATTCTAGTACCAGTACTATTCTAATGCCATAACAACATTCATATAATTAATAAAAATCATATAATTAATAATAATTAATAAAAAGGAATTTTTATTTTAGATAAATTGCAGAGGCTGAATCACTTCTACCGTGGAAGTGTGTTTTCCCTAATTCGATCTAATTTGAAGGCATTAAAATACATCTTTTCATAAAAGAAAATTTTTTTACTATTTAAATGTTAAATAATTTCATGCAAAAACTCACGTCTTTCTATGCGTTATAACAGATTTCTTTTAAAAAATTTATAAAAATAAATTTATATGAAAATCGATCAATAATCGAGTCAGAAGATGAAGGAATAGAAATAAAAATTAATACTTATAGCCTTCTTTGTAATTTAATTCTTTATATATAATTATAAGGAGTTCAATTACTTAATTAATTTAATACATTTATTACTTTTTAAAAATTAATACATTTATTGTTTTAATTGGGAAGGTACTACGTAATGGGAATTAATTACAATAAAAGGATAATTTCTGAAATATTGCATATTAAAGAATAAACAAAAGACATTAATTCCCAAAAAGACACAAAGCGTCTTGATGAGTCTTATTGTTATTTGTTAAATTCTGTCCAACAACAATAAATAAATCTTGAGATCTGTTCTCTTTAGTATGTTCTCTTATCGATCATCTAATTTAAATTTATGTTTTGACTGTGTTAATAAGATGTGCTGTATTGAAATCTTTGTTTTAATGTAAATTTTAATTTAATTTATAAATTTCTGTGATAAATTTCAATTTATATTTCTCTCTCATTTTAATTGATTAAATAATTTTTTATAATTTTGATCTATCTACTTGATATTTTTTTGATAACGAAGATTCAATGATCAAATTACAAAACAACAGCTACTGGATGACAACAAGATAGTCATATATTTGAAGCAGAGATTCAAACAATTCAAAAAATAATTGAAATAATAGTCATGCAAAACATCATTTTTAATATTATATACTGTCTCTGGAATTTTGGAACAAGAATTCTCAAGAATTACATTACGTGTGACTCATCGTTGAATTTATAGTTATGTTAGATAAATTTGCAACTTTTTTATATTATTAATTTATATCAAATTACTAATGAAGGACCTGTGGTCGCAAAACATTTTTTTTTTGTTTATGTGTCCTTATTTATATATCCTTTAGCTTAATTATTGATCGGTTTTCATATAAATTTGTGTTGCATAACACGAGCAAGTATATATTTTCATAATAACAATAATTTTACGACCGATAAAGATGAAGTGCTCCTTAATAAAGCGCGAATTAATCTAATATCTATTAATATAAGTAACTCTGCGATTTTGTCTCGCGTATAAACAATAGATACACGGATTAATATGAGAATTGAAAAATAATGTAAGATTTAAAAAAAAGTTTAATCTACTAAAAAAATTGTGCGTCGTGTATATTGTGCGCCACGTAACACAGGTAATTGCGACTGTTTCAATTCATAGCTTAATAGTTACGCTGGCCGAGTGCCAGACGAAGTCGCGAACGTGCAGCTCATACAAACAAACCTACTGACAATCGCTGATGACTATCTTCCGATCGCACTGAGAACTAATTTGTGAGGTGCAAAGAGTCATTGCGCGAGCCAAACTTCATGCATATAATTGCGAAAGAAAACTAAAAAGAAAAATAAATATCGTTTACATAGCATTAATTTTCTGCGAACTGATCATGATTACCTATTATAAAACATGGAATGAATTTCGATTAGAATTATTCAGTTTTCCCTTGAAAACTCAATGGAAATTTAGAGAATAATTGAATAATTCCGATCGGAATCCATTCCGAATAATTCTATAATACGTACCCAGAAAGATATCGATATCGCGTAATCAATTATGCCGCAGGAAGTGCTCCCCTCGTCTCGATTGGCAGAGAGACGTCGATATAATTAACGCTGCGTATAAAGCCGATCATAAAATTTGCAATAAAAAAAAATTAAGGCTCGCGGGGGCGGCGTGCTAAAATGCGGTGCTACGCCGATGTGAAAATCTATTATCGGTTTTAAAGACTCAGGCCAATAACCCCATTTACATTTTATGGCCGACTGCTCTATCTTGATTTGGGCGGCAAGTAGGTCCGGTATGTTTCTCGCCCTGGAAACCGGAAAAGGAACACCAAAAGCGTTGAAAAAGAAGAGAGAGCGAATAAGAGTGAATGAGTGATTAAGAGAGAGAGAGAGAGAGAGAAAGAAAGAAAGGAAAGAGCTATGTATCGATGGCGAACGAACGAACGAACGAACCGACAGGTCGAGGTGGTCTCTTCGGAGCATGTACACTAAAGTTTATGACCACGCCCCTGAATGATCGGAACCTGTGCCGGACATGATTCTCCACTTGGGTCTAGTCCGAGTGTCATCACTTTGAAACCCCTTCTCTCTCTCCATATGTCATTTCAATAATGCCTAAAACTAATTCGCCGCAAAAATCGTACCGATATTCTAACTAACTTTAGGTAGAGATTTAAATACTTTTTTAAATTCCCCCCTCTCCCCCCCTCTCTCTCTCTCTCTCTCTCTCTCTCTCTCTCTCTCTCTCTTTCACTCCTTTCTTTTTCTTATCGGGATTTAAATCTCTTTCTTCGACGCAAGTATTTTTAATTTAAAAAATTTTAAAAAATGTGCGGTTTTTCATCGAGCGTAACTCATCAATTTTCATTATAAATTTCATTTGCGATCGAACATGCAATTCAAAACAAAAATTTCCAAGATTCTGAGATTCCCTAATTTTCTTTTTCTAAGTATATTCAATGATTTTCAAGTAATAGGATTCGTTCTATTACGAAATATCGTATTAGTCAATAGTATTCCATCATGTATGCCACGTCATATTGAACATCCGAATAGTATGGTCATATTTCTATTGTTGCACAAGCAACAGTTGTTTCTCAATCATACGTTTGATTCGAAAATAAGAAATGGTATATGGCGATATGGTATAGAGTATTGATATGGAGATTGTGAAAGCGCTTATTAAATCGATCCTGCAGTATAGGTATCTCGACCCCCCACTGACATCCACGGGGCGAACGCCATGGATCACACGCGTTTTTCACGTTCCGAATACGAAATGACACTAGGAAGCCACTCTCCCTCCTCTCTCACCTTGGACCCCCTGGTGAAGGTTTGAATTCCTGAGTTGATCATTAGGACGGTATACCTGTGTCTACAATCTTTTGTAGTGGCCTGTTACCTCGCCGGCCACAATGCCCCAAGCCCCGACAAGTGTTTTCGTATCTGATTGACCCATCTCCGGGGCAGGGCCTCCGACAAACGGCTAATTTTTCTTCGAGCTAACGACCTTCGTATACCTGACGTCCTCCGACTACCCCCCATCCCATCTCTTACCAATTTCGCTTCTTTTGTCTTTTCCCGCTGTTGCTGCTGCTGCTGCTGCTGCGTAGTTTTTTGCGTCCACTTATCGCAAAACTGCGAAGTCACCGGAAACGTTCGCGAGCTGACCGTTCTCGATGCAGGATCCTAGAATCGTCCCCCGTCTTCTCGCACTCGCAGACCCTTTGCGCCCCGCCCTCACCCTTACCTCTTTCGAAAACGCGCTCCTGAGAGAGGACTCGGGCTGAAGCCGTACGATGCGTTCATTCTCCACTAGTGGGACCACCTACTGCGCGGGAACGGTGTATCTTCTCGTGTCCTGTTGAGGACCCGCCGAGGAGGATCAGCTTTTTTTACCGTTACTCATTTCTTCGCGGAATTCAACGGAGAGAGAGAGAGAGAGAGAGAGAGAGAGAGAGAGAGAGAGAG
Source organism: Atta colombica (assembly GCF_001594045.1). Lineage (NCBI taxonomy): Eukaryota > Metazoa > Arthropoda > Insecta > Hymenoptera > Formicidae > Atta > Atta colombica. Next base: position 807,720 of record NW_017259279.1, on the reverse strand, counting down.
AGAGATAAAAAGATTGTCTTAAAACGTCCACTTCTGTCGCTTAAATGAAGCTACAAGTGAAAATATGACATGAATCATGAAAGAAAAATTCCGCCACCGGGATTCTTCAAAGAGAAAAACTTGGGGCAAAATTCCTTTCGTGTGATTTCTCCGACTGACGACCTTTTCTTGACAGCTTTAGAGTTGCTAAATGTACATTTTCTTATTTAAAAGCGCATTCATCGAAATCATCCGGTATACTTTTAAAAGTTGCATCATCGATCGATATCTTCTTATAATATATTTATAATACATTATAAACATATTAATATTCTGCTTATGATACTTATATATTTAAAGTTTGATCTCTTGGATCAAAATATATTTTGCCAATAAAAGTTTTGCGTTTGACAAAACTGTTGATAACCTCAAATCATAAAAATGTAGCAGCAACGTTAGCGCAAATGTTTTATCAAAAATTTGATTGAGATTCGCAATAAATACATAAGAAAAGTGGACTTAAATTTTTTAACAATAAGCTTTTAATTAGATTAATATAATCAACTTCAATCGTTCTTCCCCGAAAGTTGAATAAAAATGTATAAAAATGTAGAAAAATTAATTTTCATTATTACAAGTTTGTATGTAAAAAATTTATTTCAAAAAAGACAAAAGGATAAAGAAGATAAAGAAGAAAAAAGAATATGATAAAACTAATACAAAAAAAGTGAAATAAATAGTAAGAGACAAACAAGATAAGGAAAAGATAAGGAAAATAAACAAAAAGAAATTTAAATTAAAGAGACTTTTTTTTTAAAAGAAATGAATCTCAAATAAGGAAATACACACATACGCTGTAGGCAAAAAGATGAATCAGAAAAGAATCAGTTTGATATCGTTATAAGTTAAAGAAAAAACTGACAAATTTTAAGTTCGGTCATATTGTTTCCCTTCCCTCAATTATAATTTTGTATTCATCGCTGCTTCAAATACTGTATCAATTTTACTTTTATTTTACTTTTAACTTTCTCTACGCAAGTTGCAATCACCACCAGATGCACTCTGCGTTTGATCGTGGGCCTATCGGACATCGCAAGATAATTTTCATCCCATCCGTTTGTACCGCTAAGTATCTTCCCTCGTTCTTCCGTAAAGAATTCCTTAGACTTATCTCTCGAAGGAAACATCTATAATAATTCATGAGACAATTCACAGGATGACCTTCGCACTACTTTTCTCACGCCTGTCCGAATTACTGAAATTGTTTTCCTAAACTGCATTTTTCAACATTTCCTATATTTTGAATAAAATAGACATAAAGAAAAAATGGAGAAAGAGAAAAAAATTATCAATGAGAATGTGGACAAAAAGGATAAGTCTGTTTGTTCACGTAAAGAATGATTCATGTATCAGAGATGTATATCTGTGAACATAAGTGTAAACTTGAATGTATCAATAGATTTCAAACAGCAAAATTCTTAAACATCTGTACTCCGCATTGTTATCTTTGAAATTTGAACAAAGAGCATTGTTTGACAAGAGGTGCTTAAAATAAAACTCTCAAATAAATGGCATTCCTTAAACTCACTTTCGACTTATACCTCTGAACTGAAAAAATAAAAAAGAATTTCTAATTGAAAAGGATTTTTCTTTATGAAAAAATAAATAGAAAGACTAAAATATCAGGTAAAATAAAATATCTTCCCATGAGACCTCTTTCCGACGTAAATTACTTTAAACATCCGAGGATTAATGGCGTTCGAACTTTTTGAAACTTGTATATAATAATTTTTTTGAGAAATTATATCAGGGTTCCGAGAGTATTCTATCTTGCTCTCATTTAACATTAAATACAATTATACGTAAAGACACAATGTAAATTATCCGCAAATACAAAGTGGCAATAACAATAACAATAATATCAATATTATAATTTTCTCAATATAAATATAATATGACACATGCTGTACTTAACCATTACATGGTTGAATAGAAAATATTATAATATTGATATTGTAATATTATTGTTATATATTATGTTTATGTTTATGTTTATAATTTAGCAATAATGTTTCAATTTATGAAATATAAGTTATTATGAACAGAATAATAGCGTAGCCACTTTTGAAAGAGCTGAAAGAGAGAGAGAGGGAGGGGGGAGAAAGCGCGACAGAGGTCCTCCGTGCGATGATTGTGCGACAAATATTCGATACTAGAGTACCAACGAGTGCCGTCGCTGACCACCGCCTTCAAGAATTGGACACACGGAATTACATATCGTCATCCATCGTGCAACCTCTCATTTCCCTCCTACTGCAATCAGCGGCATTTAAGCTTGGCTTTCGAGCGTTTAAGCATTTAGCCGCTTCCGCCATATCTCGCGGTTGTCTTATACCGGGCATACTTTTTTCGCGGAATTGGATGGCTCTCCCTCGTTCGGTTCCTAGAAGAACGGACGCGGTTATATGGATGCTGGTATATCGTGACATGTTACCAACAGGAATTGTATCGTACGTCACCGTCGGTCCTCATTCACGCAATCATTGAACAGGAATCTTTGAAATCGACCACTTAGAATAACTAGGCTTATCAAAGTAAAAATGGAATTCATACAGTAAAGATAAATATAATATATTCTAAATTATTCCGAGTATTGTCAGATAAAAATAACACGATAGCTTTGGTATATCCTGTTGAATCATCCATCATCAATCATACCACTTAAAATATCATTGTTAAAATATTATGTCGTTCCTGCACGATTTTTATGGGTCCTTACAATATTTGAGAAAACAAAATATTATATTGCAGCCAAGAACACGTTAATATACTTTTCATGTTTCTCAGAATAAAAAGCTAAAGCTTTCATTTCGAATGTAAAAAAAAGCATATTTCATAATGTTATATTTGAGGGGAAAATCAGAAAAATATTAGGGGAGAATTGCTCCTTTTTTAAGCAATTTTTATTACATTTTCCATTTGGCACTGATTTGTATACAAATGAACATTGAAAATTGTAGCTTGATATTTCAAATATCTATTATTACCATTTAAGTCATCGGTACGCATTTAGCAAAAAAATTATTTCTATATAAATTTATCACATTTTTATAATTTTGCCATAATTTAGAAAATTATAGTAAAATTGTAACATAGAAAAGCACTTTTTTTTAGTAAAAGGGCCACACAATACTCGATTATGATTTACTTTACCGGAATTTGTTTTCTAAAACGAAATATCGGAATATCGGAATTTGACATTTCATCTATACGAGAAGAACGATTTTATTAAAGTAAAGTCTAAAAAGAATCAAAATAATTATGTAGAACGTTTGGAAAATTTTTTCAGTCAATATTGTTCATTATACTTCAACGTCATATTTAATTATTGTAATGATTTAAAATTATTGTAACGATCTAAAATTATTTTCAGTATCGAGTTAAAAATTTTTAGATGCTTTAGCAAATTGTTTTGTCCGAGAAATATAACTATTCGATATAAATTCGATAAAAATATCCCATAAACTTTTCGCATCATTTATATTATATATTATCGCCATATATTGATGTCTTCCGAACTAAAATCCGAGCAGCCAACTGGCTGGAGTCGAGCTCGCAGGTCCAGCCATCACAGCCTGAGAGTCCTTCGTATAATCACATAATCGCTCCCCTTACGATACGATTGCAATAATCGTCCATCTATGAGCGCATTCTTTTCCTCGTGGAAATCACCGAAGGCGTTGAATAATTTCATATTTCATACCTGACTCTACGAGGCGTGAGAGCGAGAGAGCCGATCGAGAAAGACAAGAAAGGTCAGCCGGATATCTGCGCGAGTTTCGGAATTCATCGAGAATGAATTGTTGTTCCCCTCGCAATCCGCGCACGCCGCGTCGGGATTGCGGCGTAATTTTTCCTTTTCATAATCGATATGCAGATAATGCATCGAAACGCGTCAGCGTAAGCAAATGTCATGAGCCTTCAATTTCGCACTCGTCGAGATGAGGGGAGTCCGGAGGCGAGAAAGCTTAACCGGACATCTGCGACGAGAGTTTCGGAATGCATCGAGAAGAACCGTTGCGTTGTTACTTAGACGGAACTTTATATACTGTCGAACGTTGTGAAATCGATTGCGAGAAATCGTGCAAGCGACTATGCAAGCGAATAAAAATGTTTATTTACTTGACACCTTACGTGAGCAAGATACACATATACCGTCAGCAAACTTGTATTTTCTGTATGTCATGGCAACTCGCGGTATAATTTGCCGCTTAATTTATCGCTTAATTAAATACAACGAAGGCTTTCAATAATTATTTAATTCTTTAAAAATAATATATTTAGCAAGCATCGATATTTACTTGTTTGTACTTTTATTTTATAAAAAAAATACTAAAAAAAATTTTCTGGTTATATCAACAAGACGTACACGAACAAAATGCATTCTGATTATCCTAATAAGAATTCTGATTCTGATTATTTCAATCAGAAATAACCAGGAATGTTTGATAGATTTAACTATAAGTACTTAATTTAACTATATTTTACTATAATAAGTATTTTACTATAATAAGTATTTATTTACATACTTAAAAATTTTATTAAATATCTAATATCTTTAATAAGTATCTTTCTGAATTTACCAGATTTCCAATTGATGCAGCCAGATTTTGTTTCCCGTGAAAAAAACATCTTATTTTCGTTTATTACTATTAAATCTACAAAGAGATAAATATCGGGTAAAAAAAATAATCATAGTTCAGGGAAAGTGATTTTCAGCCATCGAAATTTGCCAATCTTAAAATGTCTTTATAAAGATTCATCAAGTATAATTGAGCGCTATATGAACTGTCGAGTTTTTTTTCTTTATACACACATTGTATCGACGAAGTGTTTACATAGATGGCAATATAATGATTGTACAGCCTTGGAATAAAAATGCGATTACGCTTGCCGACGCGCATCCTCGGATGGAAAACGGGATGAATTATGATCGATAACAAGCAGCGAGAAGTGAGCAAGCCAACAAGCTGAATTCCAGCTAAAACGACCGGCCATATATAAGCGGATTGTTGATTAACGATAAAGAGCTTTTCAAGGGTTTCGCAATGCGCAACACTTAATCCGAAGTGCATGCGTAAACTTCGTGAACTTCCTCTTACGCAACGCGTGAATCGCAGAGCGTTGGATTTTTCTGCGCGCTCGAATTCTTCGCGTGTTTTCTTTCTCGCAACGCAAAAAAAGACCCAAGGTGTCTCGCACGCTGGGTAATACTCCGAATGCAATCTGCACTCATCTGCATTCCGCTGCTGGCAGCGCGCAGAAACGCACGGACGTGAATACCAACGTTAGACGCGGCGGCCTACGGTATTCGCAACCCCGCCTCGAAACGTTTCCGGCGAAGGACTCGCCGGAAAAGTTTTCGAGCTGATCGCGCAAAGACTTTATAGCAAGATAATTTAGCAATGAAAATCATGGCGAAATGAAAATCACATCGAAAGCGGGAGAAATGTTTAAAATTAGCGCGCTGAAAGACTAACGATAAATAAAAATAATAGTAATTCGATAATAAAAAATAAATGTAATTGTTTTATTTTTCACTCAGAGAAAATGACAGCAGAAGTAGGCATCTAAAAATTGACATCTATATAAGTTTTATATGTAGAATTTATGTAACACATCACAGTTGAATAAAAGCTACTTTATAATTGCAAATATAAAATAATTTATTCCATCATATGTACATTAATTGTACACATAAAACTTATATAATTGTCACTGCTTATAATTGTCATTATTGTTTTTCTCGGAGTATTTTTTCGCTAATTTGCCTGGAACACTTTGTTTGGAATAAAGATTCGCGATATAACTCGCGCTTTCAAAGTTACTTAAAATCTAGAATTCGATGAGAGTTATTTATTCTTGATCGACACTCGAGAGTCTGCTCTGTGTCCACTGAAGAATATTATTATTAGTGAACTATTAACTAGAATTAATTTAGCAATAGTTGTAATTTAGTTTTTGAGGGAAAGTGAAAGACAACATTTATTTTAGATATGCAGAATAGTTCAGTTGACGTATAAACAAGTCGAGTTGGTTTTTACATCGTTAACCTATATTGGATTTCTATTGCAAAACTCGTCGGAGATAAATCTTCTCGGACTATGAAGCTATTAGCATACGAGATTTATATTATTAATAAAAAAAGTCGCTACTTTCGCGCGCATGCTAGTTGTTCCCTAAAGTCTACGATATTCAGTACCTATTTTTATAAATCTGCATATTAATGTCTGAAAGAGATAAAAATCATGCCTAATTCATTTACAGATTATTTTAATAGCAAACCTATTAAGAACCTCTTCAATTAATCAACATTTCCATTAAAATCAATTATTGTACAAATTGCACATCGAGAGAAAAAGAAATCGTGCCTCACAATTTTTAATATAATCAGAAATATATTTATTTTTTTCTAGAACTTTAATTTGAAAAATACGTATGGAGTTTATGGATCTGACACAACAGTTTCGGTTTAATAGCCAAGCTTTGTTCTCAGTCCTAAAATTCCCGGCACCCAGCGGCCGAAAGATTCATCATGCGGGACCATCCACGAAGAGAGATCCG
>NW_017259279.1:777272-801017 GCF_001594045.1 Atta colombica | reverse complement strand
GGCGGCGGCGGCGGCGGCCCGGAGCTCTCGGTTCACCCGTTACTCGTCCAGCACGCTCTGCGGGAGGGAAAAGGGGTGGAGGAGGAGAAGAGAGTCGAACAACAGGAGGGGGAGGGGAAGGAGAGAGATAGAGAGACACGGTGAGGCTGTGTGCGAGGCACAGCACAGGTAAAACAAAAAGTCGGGAAAAAATTGAAAACCAGTCTTATGCAGTCGGTAGTCCGAACTATCCGGCCGTCAGCGGACTCATTCTTTCTCTCTTCCCCTCCCCCTCTCTTTCTCTCTTTCTCTCTCTTTTAACGAGAGAGCCTCTCGTTCTCTCTTCCTTCATCATTTTTCTCGCTCGCACTCTCCTCTTCTCGCTCTTTCTCCTTCTTCTCTTCTCCACCTCCAACGGAGAGATCCGCGACGGTACAAACCACTACCACCAGCCGCCGTCGCCACCACCTCCTTTTCCTCCTCCTCCTCCTCTTCCTCCACCTCCTCCTCCTTCTTCCGTTTCTCTGAGGTCCTCGCGGTCTACGCTCTTTCTTAATTCAGTCCAATGAGAACTGCTCTTCGATTCGTCACACCCGCCGACAAATCTCTTTCTATTATCTGTTTTCCTCTCTCCTTCTCTGTCGCACCGTTTCGTTTCGCGAAAGATCGCCGCCAAATTTTGAAAAAGCGACGATCCACCGCTCTCCTCCGACGCCGATCCCCGATCGAGCGAGTGATCGCGATTGCGATTCGCACGACGCAAGTACATCGCGATGCGTCGCAACGCGGTAACGTCGTAAAACCGCGACGGTTTGACGGGTGCATCCTTCGCGCTGGATGAGACACGCCGTACGCGCCGCCGTCGAGCAGGAAAAGGATCCTCGCGGAAGACGGACGCTCGTCACTCCGCGAGTTTGTTTTGACGACGGTTCTTACGGTCGTGTATGGTGCTTACGTGCTTGCGCGAGAGGCGCGAGCGCGCTGCGTCGTAAACACACTGTGATCTAAGTGCGCGATTCCCACGAGAGGAATATTCATTAAAGTTGGCGAACGCGTGGATCGATTTATTTTACGATCGCGAAAATCGTCAAGATCTCCTACTCGTCATCGTCCAAGAGAACTACATCTCATCATCGTCTTTTGCGTGTTACATATACAGCATCTTATTCTGTGCCTCAACGATATCTCTTCGACATATCCTCGCGAACACGAAGCCAGCCAGCGCAGCGGCCGGATTCTCGTGCGTCGCGGGCGATTGGACGATTCGCTGAAGAAATCCGTGAGAGAAAACGCTCCTTCCTAGAGGATGCGAGGAAGGATTTCTCCTCTTACCGAGGAAACATGTCTCGCAGCGGTCGTCGCAACGCGCGAACCGGTTGCGCGCTCTTAAAATAGTTTCTCACGCGCGTAGGTAACTGGCGCGCACCGTTGTCCCGCCGCGCCGCTGGAACACGCCGTCGGAGTAGTGCCAGGTAAATATCGATCGACTTTGTCTATCGCCGTTAGATAGATCCCCCTCCCCCCCCCCCTGCCCTCTCCACTCCTCTTATTTCTTCTTTTTCTCTCCTTATCCCCCTGCCTCCTGCCAACGAGAGCGCGCGAGAAAGATCCGCCCGGATCCGCCGCGATCGCGATCGCGCCGGATCGGACCGGCCTCCTCTCTATAATCATGGAAAATAAATAGCTCGCCTCCAATTAAAGAGCCATTCGAAATTTGACCACGATCGAACCATCATTCCTCTCGACGAGTTCTTATTATCGGCCGAGAAACTACAGGGAATTCGTCTTTCTTCCCTCTCCTCCTCCTCGACAGAAGAATTGTTTCTCGAAGAGTTCGCTTGTTGACAGAACACGCGAGAGGATGAAAAAAGTTTGGCGGAACCCGAAGGGAGAACTATTACGTTGTCGTAATTTTTGTTTAGTTAAGAGTTTCCGTCTTCATTCTCTCTCTCTCTCTCTCTCTCTCTCTCTCTCTCTCTCTCTCTCTCTCTCTCTCTTCGAATTTCGCCGAAACTCTCCGTTTAAAGAGAAGCGAGCTATTTTTGATGATGGGGGTGGATTGGTATCGCGGAACAAAGCGCGTCGGTGCATATGATCGATCTATTTGCAACGCGGCTTTCGTGGAATCGTCGCGGGACCGCAAGAGTTTCAGAGTCGTCGGAGCGGGATCGATTCAAGTCGCGATTATTTATCAATCCGCGATCTATCGAAAGACGCATATCGGCCGAGTGCACTTGGTCTAATACTTTTACGAGAACGCGATCGCATCGGCGACGTCGATGACATTATCCTCAATGGCGATCTATATTCACGGTGATGGTCGATGCATATTTTTTCATTGCCGCACTCTCAGTTCTCGAGAAAGCCGGGAGAGACGCAAATACATCTGCGCTGTATCTGATTGATCGTGTCACGCGCTTAAGTACATCTTTCCTAGTATCGAAAGACTATCCGTCGAACGGTAATTCAATTAACACCTAAATGCACCGCCGAAACTCCAAGGAGACCGGAATCGGTATTTTCTAAGAGGAGTTTAGGACAAAAAAAAAAGTATCCTATCGATCATGACAACATTTCGATACACAGAATGTCATAAATCAATGTTCATACTTCTATTTGCGCCTTAATTAGCACGAAATGCGATTGTTCGATTCTGAGTATCGTTTGAATGAACATTGTTGATACAAAAATTCGTCTGTATTCGCAAATAAGATGTTAACAAGAAATGATAATCGAAAGCATTCTAAAGTCGGCGTTAAATGTAGAAATACATAAAAATTGTAACAATAAATAATTTGTAAAGTACAAAAAGTGTAGATAGATGTTAAAGAGAAAATATATGAGAAGAAAAGTAAAGGGTAGCAAATAGTGACAACTGTACAAGTATTTTATATGCAGAATTAATATTAATATATATAGTTGAATAAACTATTTTATAGTTATTTTAACTATGTAATTCTACATATAAATTTATATAGTCATCACTTTTATAATTACTACCACTATGTTTTCCTCTGAGTGTATTAAACTTCATATTTTATGTAAAAAATAAAATTGACAGACTTTGTTAAATATTGTAATTAAAATCCATTCAAAAAAATTTCTTCCAAATATATTTTTATTTTTTGTTTTCATTTTCTTTAATAGAATTATAATTCATTCATTAAATGTGAATAACGATTTCGCTGTTAATCAACAACTTTAATAGTGTATTTAGCATTAAATGTAGTCGTCCCATTCCGATTGCCCCTTGTCTATTATTAAGATGCTATTCGATGTTATCATAGGCTGTGTCGCAGCACTCGCAGCCAAGTTTTAACGCTGACCGCGCGTCGTAAGTGCGAGCTGTTCGATGGCAAGCGTAGCGCTGAGGCTCGATTGTGCGAGCGTGTCTCTCGTGTGCTTGGTAATTCCTGCAATAACCGAAAATAATAATACGGTAGACGACACCGTAAATGGTAGCGATAGCGCAATAACGACGCGATGCCAATTGACAGCGATTCTTCGATAACGCGAATATTAACGCACGAAAGAGGTCATCACCACATGCAATCAATCGGAAATGGCGGAGTTTCAGCATTCATGCACTCTAATCATCTTGCATAATTGAATCGATGCGATTTCGTTTTAATTAAATTAAATTTTTTTTTTAACAGAATTTCCTGAAAATCGCTAGTCGAAAGAAATGCTATTTCTACTGCGCGTCTAAAGATTGAGTCTAAACAATTAAAAATCAAATGATCGTACATTATACAATTAATCGCGTTAACTATTTTTTATCAAAATATTTCAGACATAGTATTATAATATGATACAATATTCCAATCTGTGAGTTATTGCATCATATGATATGTAAAAGATTGATTTTTCTGCGAAATTCAATTCCAATTCATTTCATCGAAATCACGAGCAATTTTAACCCTTCCCGAGTGATTTGTACGATTTATTATATGTAAATTGATTTTTTCATTCGATACGCGTTCCTTCTTCCTCAAACGTAGTAGAAATAAAATATAAAATTGAAAAATTATTGCTTTTTACAATAAATTATTTAAAGTGTTTTAAGATGCTTATTAGAGAGATAGATAATATCATTAAATAATATCATTACTTGTCAATTTAATTTATGATATTATTATCTCAAGTTTCAGTTTAAGGTTGTATTTCAAGATTGTAATCGGCGTAACAATTTACAAAATCAGACATGCATATAAATTCATATTAAAATATTATTAATGATAAACGCTAAGATTAGCTCACAACATTTTCCACTGAGAAAACTGGTGCAATACCAGCGCTATGTTAGATTTCGAAAACAGCACTAATGCAATAATAGTGCGGTTCAATGGAATATTTCACAAGATTCCATTTTATTGATATCCATTTTATACCATTCCTAAAAATATATATATATAACTATATTCAAACTTAAATTACTTATTTTACAATATTCATATTTATTTAAAATATTTTTTTTTAATTAAACTTTTATATTTCAAAAGTTTTAAACGTCAAAATGTCATCGCGTAGCTATTATTAGAAATATTGAAACTAACACAATGTCATTGTTATGACATTAATTATAATACTGTAATATCATATCATAACATAATATCATACCTTAACACGAACACAATCTCAGTTTCAACTTACACTGGTCTCCACTGCTTTTAAAGACGGTGGAAAAAAAGTTGAATTCAGTACAAGTTTTCTGCATCAATTTTATCAATGAAACATTAAACATGTAAACATATTGGTTTTCACATTGGAATAACAATAAAGTTACACTCAGTACACACTAGTGTTGCACTAGTTCTCCCAGTGGAAAATGCTATAAAGTATTGGTCTAAATAAAATTTTTCTTGTTATCAGTTGAGTTATTCACATAGCCATTTAATATCACTTTATTGTTGTTGAAAGGTAAAGCCAAAATATTTAAATACATACATCTTGAAAGCTATTCCCAAAATCTTTATTGTTTTTTTTTCTTATTCGTATTTATTTTATATTTTATTTATTTAATATTTTTATTTATTTTATCTCACGTTGGTACATAATTGTTTCTCGACAATAGAAAGATTTATTCGCATAATTAAAGAGTTACACGCTCGTACCTATGGGACCGAGGTGGGCGAGAAAGAGGGGAACGGAGGAGCTTACACTACTCCAGTAGTAACAGAAAATGATTGGAAAGTCTTCCTCCGTCGTGTGAACGTGGTGTACACGAACGGACACGTAGGTAGAGATACCAGGCTCGCTGCCGCCTTCTACGAAGGCGATTGGCGTTTGTTATTGAAGTTATTCCATCGCCTCGGGCCACAGAACGAGAGGCGAGGCTGCTGATCGTGAGTGCCAGCAGCAGCGGCAGCACGCCTGTCCCTGGATGACAAACATCCACATTTCGCTCGCGAGCTGGAATTTTTATTAAATCCGATTGCGCCCGTCTCCACGTACGCGGTGTCCTGAGTGTATCAAGCGCACTCGTTCATTCCACTTTACGTGATCAGTCACTAATGAGAATATATAGAAATTTGTTATTTAAGCTTATATAGCAGAAAAAGATTTGGTTTATAATTTCTTCTCTCTTAATCTTACACATCCATCGATGTACCTTTACGATTAATGGGTAATTAAAAATCTGAGAGATAGCTAAATATTGTTATTTAAACCTAAAACTTTATTCTTTTCTTATTTTTTTGTGTCATAAATGTCACAGCCTTTCAAATTAGACACTATTGCACTAATTTACATTAATATCATATTTATCCAATTATTGCATAGTTTTTACACAAAAATAAAACCCTAATCTTTTTCTCATTTTCGTATCCTCATGTACTTCTCTTAATAACTAATTTTCTATACTTCATTAACAGTCCGTTTTATAACCTTGTCTCTCATTCTTACACAATGTAATCAAGTATTCCGATTTCCGACAGGTTTTAGTCACGTAAATAACAGTTTTGACTAGATCAGAAGACTGCCAAATATTCATATAGACGGTTATAGCTTAATTTTTTGAACGTGATATCATTATTTACAAATATCCCCACTGAGCTTGCAATTAATTAAAAAGTAGATGGAATTTTATTTCAACCAACTGCAAAATTCTAAAGAACGAATTTATAGAACCGAATCAAATTAGTTTTAGAATAAACTTATTTCACGTTTGACGGACAGATTTTACAAACAAACCTTTAAGACTTAAATGGATTCCCCACTATCTATTCACCGGTAATTGCATGTGATAGGACTTGAAAATAGAATGCTGGGTAATTTAGACTTTCATGTACTATTTTATTATAGATATCATTGACAATATCGTTATAGCATTTGCTATCAATAAGATTAATACAGTTTTAAACCGATTCAACAATTTTATCCTCCTAATTTATAGCGGAGAGAGAAAGAGAGAGAGAGAGAGAGAGAGAGAGAGAGAGAGAGAGAGAGAGTGTGTGTGTGTGTGTGTGTGTGTGTGTAGAGAATAACAAATGACTTTTTGGATATCACATAATGAATGATAGAAAGTAATAAAATAAAAAAAATTTTATTAGCACCAGGAGCCAACATTTTCCGAGAGATTTCTAAATTTTTGATCTCAGCACCTTACTTCATCAAAAAGAGAAATAATTTTTGGATTGATTGACAAAGCAATGTTACTGGCATATCCAGAACTTCAACAAAAAAATTGGAATTCATCAATGAAATTATCAAAGTTTTACATTTATTTACATTTTATTTAAGTTTTTAGATAACGACCCGTTAGAATTTATATTTAATATTGTTTAATTTAAATGAAATTTAAGGAAAATCTATAACAGAGATATTTTGCTGTAACTTTTCCATTGTTTTTTTTATCATAGTTACATAAACGGAACACAATATCAACTTTCTTATTATATCAATGAGTCTCAGTCTCTCCTATCTTATGCCTGAATCTTTATTCTTTTTCCTCTTTTTCAACTCCTTTCCCTTTCCACAATTTCCTTAGAATCTTCTCTTTCATAAAATCTATAAATCTTCATTCTATAACTTATTCCATACTTTTTCATTATTCTTATCTACTCTAGCGAGAATGTAAAAAGTAAGGTACATATCCGTCAAATTAATCTCGATGAACAGACATAATGACAAATTATAGAAAAATTTCTCACACTTTGACGGTCATCGAATAACATTATATTTATCCTCTCGATGGTACAAAAGGGTAGCGTTTCATTGTTTCGACCGTTTCGATAAACATGCGACAATGGATGCCAGAAGATAACTGTCAACTATCAACAGAAATCTCTGAATTGATTTGTTGAAAGCTTTCGAGTTGCACAGATTCCATTCAACCTGAGAGAACCTAAACGTATAGGTTCTAAAATGCGTCATAATCCGCAGTAGCGATTAGCATAGCAAAGGTGTCCCTCTTATAGAAATGCAAACGTTTGTACGGTCTCGCTAAAATTTTAATCCGAGTCAATGCTAACTAAAATATAGACTGTTCAAAAGGAAAAGGAATTATACAAAGAATATCAATTTGACATAGTAAAAGCGAAATAGCTCTCGTTATTTTCGCTACTTACCATACCATGATTATAATTAGGGATGCATCAGATATCCGAGAAGGATTGCCGGATATCTGATTTCTGGCAATATATCCAATCGAAACTTTATATTGAAATGACGTATATAATGATACGAATATCTGAACACTTTTATTATCACTGACTTTTTTCAGAAATATATTTTTTAGAAATATAGTACCGGATATCTGGCAAATATCCGATATTCGGCGCCGAATATATCAATGATAATAAAAGTTTTCAGGTATTCGTATTATTATATATACGTCATTTTAATATAAAGTTTCGGCCAGATATTGTAAAAAATCAGGTATCCGTTAATCCTTCCTAGATATATTCAATGTATCCCTTATTACAATAAGATTTGATGAATAGCTCGCTCGTTTTGAGTGAATCAAGCAACTGAACTTCTCGGCAAAAATACTCATAAATATTTTCAAAACTTTTAATCTTCAATTTGACGCACAAATACAATACATGACGATTAATTTAATTATCGTGCCATCTTTTTAACGGGCTTTTTACGAATCGAGATTTGTGTGATGGAGGTATTTAAGTAACTTAAATCGCCGAAGTGTGATTGCTTATGCCGACGCATAAAAAAAGCATAACAGATATAATTACTTGGAAGCCATCGTAAATGGCGTTCCACAGTGGTGGGTGCGCCTTCATTTACGAATGACCTAGGACCGTCTTGAGATTAGAGTGGGGATTTCCTACCTTAAAACTACAGTCCCTCTGTCCCTCAAAATCTTCGTGATTAGTCTGCCACAGGAATCTGCTGTGGTGGGTCCTGTCATTCGATAGTGTTCGGCGAAATAACGAGCGGACAGTAAAACGTAATAAATTGAAAAGTGATTCAAAGTGTACGAATAAATAATAAAATATGCTACAAAAAGATGTGTATAAACATAAAATTTAAAAATACAAATAAAATAAAAATAAATTTGTTAAAAAATAAAGTGTCAGAAATAAAGTTTTTTAAAGTTTTTTAAAAAGTTGGTTAATAAATAAAACATTTTTACGCATAGACTACAAAATGTGAAACGCAAATGTGAAGATGTGTAACTTAAGATACAGATACAAAATTGTAAAAAGTATTTTTGTGCTTCAAATATCTATATAAAGAAAACAAAGAAATTACATGCAAATATATTTGTATGTCTCTAAGGTGTGTCTATGATCAAACTTTGCTTGATAGAATAAGATTGAGATTGTGTTATAATTTTTTAAACAAATTTTTAATAATGTCATGAACGACATATACGACATATACGAATATGAATATTTACTATCTCCTTTCTTTCTAAATCCTGATATTAATTCTTAATAACTTTTAATAGCGTATTAATAAATAGAAGATATAAGAACATGGAAAGCGAGCATGAAAGTCGCCAGCAGCGATATGTACGACATCGAGTAGGTCGTGTCGTTTCAATCACCGCGTGTAACAGGTCGTTGTGTAGTGGAATTCTTTTCCAATAATAATTCACCTGAGATATCGTAGGACACGATTATGCATAATATAAATAGATTCTTAATGGCGCATTTGAAATGTGCAATTATTGTACGAACGATCGTTTTGCATTCGATTAACTCGTCGTTTCTTTATCTTCCTCGCTATCTGGCCAAGTATGCAATGCAAAAATGCAATGTAAAAATAATTTGCGCGTATATTTATCGATTTTTATAAAGAGATTTTCATAATTAAATTTTATAAATGAAGAATGTGATTGTGCGATATTCACTCGATAATCTTATGACTCTTATTTATTCACCACTGCTTTCAAATTGTAGAATAAAAATTCTTGCAAATTATATTTAAATAGAAATAATTTTCAATGAAAAATAACATTTGCAATCGATAGAATAGACTTATAAAACGTACTAACAGTTATTTTCTCGTTTTAGGAAGAAATTAAATCATATTTATTTTTAGAATAGAAATAAATATGATACAATTTTTTTCTAAAAGGGGAAAATAATTTTCAATATATTTTATAAGTTTACTCTAATCCTTATTATTTGACAATTTGTCATAACTGTAAACATAGTTCATTTCGTTTTTGGTTTCGTTTTTATTTCTCTATTTTATTTCTCTATATTACTATTTCTTGTATTGCCTATCTCTTTTTTAATTTTTATTTTTTGATGACTCTGTTTCTAACATTTGCCTTGTTCATTTTGTCTCTCAGGAGCTGCTCAGAATCGTTTCAGGAACGAACTCAGCGTGCTTGAAATGTCAGGATATTTCAAGTACGCTGGGTTCATTCCCGAGCAGCTCCTGAGAGACAAAACGAACAATACTATTACATCTATTACATATATATTCACACTATCTATTACAACTATTCTGACAAGCATTTTTCTCAACATGTTGCAAAATATAACTATATGGCTTCGTCGGTGAGTTTTTTTTTATCAGAGTGACAGTTTATTTGCTATTATAAGCTTTATAAGCTATTATAACAAATTTATATTTTTTACAATTTATATATATTTTTGATTTTTTTATTTTTTTCCAAATAAGATAAAAAAACAATTCGAACTTTTTGATTTGCATCAGATTATCGAGAAATTATCAATAATCGATCATGCAATCGTTTGCAAGCAATTTCTGTTTCCTTATAAGGCTGCGTTCAGAATTATCATTTAGATGCACCCAGATGTTTTTTTATTCTTGTTTAACATTCTTGTTGAACAATAAAGATAAAATGATATTTGGGCGCATCCGGACAACGATTCTGAACGCAGCCCAGCAGGCCTCATATCTGACATAATCTTCACGTACAATTTATTTAACTTCTTCTATCACTATGTTCCTCATTTTACAATATTTCTACGTTTATTTTAATATCTGAAGATGTTTCAATGTTATAGTCAAAATATGTAATATTAAAAATTATATTGTTCAAATTTAATTACAGTGCATTTTATATTTTAATTTATATTTTTTTTATGATTTTTGTAACTGATTCTTATATGTCCTTTCTATTATTTATTATTATTTGATATTAAAAGTCCTTGATTTCAATTAATTTGGTGAAATTAATTTTTTTTGTGTGCCACAATCCTAATTTCCAGATTTATGTATGATTATTTATTAATGAAACAAAAGAATAATTAATAAAACAAAAGAAGAGTTTCTACTATATTTTACAAGTCGATTCTGGCTGTGTTTCAAAATTTACTGCTAGTATTGAAAATCTATAGTACACGTGACGTAAACTATAGACTGGTAGTAAATATTGACAGTCTCTATCGATAGTAGATTGTAAGTATTATTTTGTTAAAACATATTTCAATATTAATACATTTTTCAAGAATTTTAATTGTGGATTTTCTCGCTTCATTTCAATCTATTGATTGTGACATAGTAACAGTGAATAAACAAACGGGAATCTTAAACATTTTGAGGAGTAATTGCTTTTTAATTCCTGTCTATCTCTAAATTTATGTATTTATTATCATGTTTTTTTAAGAAAAAATTCGCTATTAGAAATCTCAGTAAGAGTTTCAAGTAATAAAAAATAATTTCTATATATAAGACGTATCTCCCGAGAATGTAACTTTCTCTGTCTGTATCTTCTCAGAAAGGATTTTTAATAACAAGACAAAAAATATTTTTTATGGAGTATAAAATAAAACGATATTAAGATTAAATCAATAATTCTTATTCTACTTTCTTGAATTAAATATAAGATTGACTTAAAATAAAAGTAAATTATTATATATTCTTGAAACAAAGATAACATAATATTACAAATTTAAATTTATACATATATTTTTACGTTTAGAATAAATCTTTCCTAGAAGTCGTGCATGCTGGAGAATTTGGCACGACACCAATGTTCAAAATCATTTTATTCTAGATTTAAGAATTTTTGTTTAAGAGAAAAATATTCTTCTGTTAACAATGATTGTCCATATATCAATCATATTTTATGATAGATTGAAGTAATGATATTCGATTCAAAAATCTTTTCTATAGGTATTTGCGTTTATAAGAAAATTTGCGTTTTAAAGAAAATCCATTTTTGTGCCTCGCCGTAGCAAATGAGCCCCGGAATATCCGCGACAATTCCTTCGCAGGAAACGAAATCACTTCCAGTCGTATTAGTAAAGAGATTCCGAATTTGCAAAGGCTTAAACGAGTTTAAACAGTGACCTCGCGCGGTGTTATCCCTGAAACGGATAGGAGCAGCATTACGCTGATTGTTCGGGTTAGCACGTTAGAGCAGCGCTTGCCAGGAGAAGAGACTGAAATTTCATTCTTTTTAGCACGCATTCTCGCTTAATGACACCCTGACTCACGTTCGTGAATATTCTTAATAATCTTAATCGGGCCTCGTCGGCATAATCATTCTTCTCGTCTCCGTAACGTCACTTCGGGAGTGATGCGAGTAGGGAAACGTTATAATCATACACTGTCCAGCATCTAAGAGCAGACAAACAATAATCTACGCATGAGTAGAAAAAAGTGCATACAAAAATCACGTGGACTGCGTTGAACGCGGCCGTATAATTTTTCACCGGTAACACGATCAAGTAGGTCTGTGTGGTTTAGCTTTTAGTACCATTACGTCTCTGCGATTTCTATAAAGTCTTAAAGGAAAATTTCCTATGTGAAAAAGATTGTATTTTAGACATTCTGCAACGATTACACAAGATATTATTAACATATTGCTATTCGATGTTCTTATCTCTCATTTTCTATATCTTAGAAAACTATTCCGTCGTATAGATTAAAACAAAATAATATATTAAGGTTAAGTTGTTTCACCTTTTGGTAAACTTCCGCTCACTGTCTTACTCTCTTATTCTCTTATCTCTTTATTCGTTTACTCTTTATCGTTTATTCAGTAGATAAATTACCACATTGTTTGAAGATGGAATAACTAGCCCTAAATATGTTATTCTGATAAGATGTATAAGTTGATTATAAGAAGAAAAAATTTAAATAATATTCATTCTTATTATTTACAATTTATTATTTACAATTAATGATAAATTGAAATCTAAAATCTCTTGTTCTATTCTTTTTTAGTTTTCTCTATTAAAAAATGCCGATCTCTTTAATGATTTCTTCTTCTTATAATCTTTCTTTTAATTATATAGAAAATTCGAAATATTGTATTTTAGTATAGTTTTTATTTTATTTATAACTTGCATTAAATTCCTTCGTACTTCATTTAACTGTAGAATTTCTATATTTTTTTTTTTATTTACCAATGTATGATATATATATAAAACTATTCAATTTATTAATGATTTATTCAATGCAAAGATTTTAAACTGTGATGTTTTATATATCTCAACAAACTGCTATTTGTTAATGTACTAATTCAAATCTCTTATAACATTAGTATTCAGTACAATTTTAAAACATTTCTTTAAATTGGAAGATTCCAAAAGTTTATTTATTTATGTGTTTGTACATATTTTATTATGTTTGTATATCTAATTTCGAAGGATCTTTGCCCTCTCATCTTTCTTTGAAGTATATAAGCTTGTAATAATATTCACGGAGTGTGTGGGACATTTTGTATCGCAGTACAAGTCAAGTAAGAGAATCTAATAGAAACTATCCCAAACAGGATGACGAGTTGGAGTGCATTGTTTGTCGCGGCCGCCGTCGGGATTCTGTTGTTGACGACCGCGACAAAACGCTCGGAAGCGTGCAACGAGGCGATCTGCGCCAGTGTCGTGAGCAAGTGCATGCTGACGCAAAGCTGTAAATGTGACCTGGTCACCTGCACTTGTTGCAAAGACTGCTTCTCGTGCTTGAGCTATTTGTACGACGAATGCTGTTCGTGCGTAGGTAAGATAATACCGAGGATAATCAAATCTTTCTCAATACTATCTTTCAATTACTAAATGTATTGAATTACTAGTTATTAGAAATTCAATCTATCCTAAGGTAGTAATTTATTAAAAGTTATTAAATGTTAACTATAACAATTACAATATACAATGCATAAACGAGCATTTTATTTATGCACAAACGGTTGAACTGAGAGAAAATTGAAAAACGAATAGATTTGGACTATAGCTATCGTTGCATTAATTTTAAACAAAATTTCCTTTTATTTAATAACAAATTGATTTTGATTTAATTAAATTAATTTTAGTAATCGATAAAATTGATTTAATACAATAATCTTTTTAAACTAAGGTTTAAACAAAACATTTTATAGATTCTTATATAAAGATTCTGATAATCATTCTGAGATTAGAATGAGTGATTGGAGAAAGATTCAATTTAGATAGGCTTTGAATGTCATTTAATTATGAATTAAAATGCGGCTCACATAAAAAATAGATGTATATAAAACTAAGAATATAAAACGATTTAGATATTCCTAATTGACTAGTGTACTAATAATCAACATTTCATAAATATTGGTAAATGTCATACGTGATCTAATCGCTTTGCCTGTAATGTACATCGAAAATAGTTATAAATTGCATTCTTATGTGAACTAAAATAAATTATTTCTTTTCTGATCACTATTTCAAGCATATTCTATAAAACATGTCGATGTTACTCTTGAAATAACCACTGTGTAAAAAAATAAAATTTATAATTAAATATTATTAACGATTTTTAATTTATTGAAATGCTTTGTACGGGTGAGAGGGAACGGAGGAGATGGGTATCTAATTTATAAATCGCCTTAATCCGGTTTAATTCTACTTTCTAAGGATAATTTTCATGCGACCATTTATATATAAATGATATAACACATTTCTATGGGTGTTTAGATTTATGCCCGAAGCCGAATATCACCGACAATCCGTTGAGCAGGAAATCTCACGTGGAGGAATTCAGCGAACCAGTGCCAGCGCTCTTTCAAGCACTCACAGCCGAGGCGGATCCACACGAGAGATGGCTCACCTTCACATATCCGGTAGATTTTGACATGACGGTGTTCGCGCCGAAACACGAGAACGAAATGAAATATCATATACGTAAGTATCGAAATTACACCACCGAGAGAAAGTACACGATTTCCATACCTGAGAATCACTAGAAACTGTCGACGCATACGAATTGGTTGATCAATCGATCACGCGTGTCGCGTGCAAATAATTCATCAGAATGAATGTTACGTAGAAAAGAAACAACTTCTTCGCAGAATATGTAAACGTAAATTAAATAACACAATAAATATATATATCGATGAGCCGCTCAAATAGAATAAAGTCACGATAATGTGAAAATGACAAAAATTAATCAATGATTGATTGAAAAATGACTTTTAATAAAATACTGTTCGATAAAAAGTCATCACTTTTTTCTTTTCAAAGTATTATAGTACATATCCCGAAGATTTTTACGTATTAAACACATAAAATTTTGCGTAGCATGTAGAATTTTGAATAAATTAAGATAAAATAAGCTAAAAAAATGTTTTTGTAACAGAACATTTTTTTATAGCAGAACAAAATCTTAATTGTTTCTAAATAAATTCCACGATACGAAAAAGTATAATTCAAGAGTTTTTAAATGAATTTTAGTTGATTATACAACTTATTTTCATCAAGCTGTTTGACTTTCTGTATAATTATAAACATATATATAGTTCAATAAAAAAAAAAATCACTTTTTCTGACGTGTTACAATATATATTTCAACATTTTTTTCGTGCTAAACACGATCATAAAAAATAACACGTATTTTTATCAATATTTTTAATAAATTTTTAATAAATGTAATAGTAAGGTAATTTTTGATTTTAATTTATTAAAGCCTGATTTAAAAAAACTCTGATTTTTTTTCTTCTTATTCCTTCTTCTATCGAAGATTAGTCAATAATCAAGACAATCCTAATCTTGTTGACTGCAGCTCTGAAGAGTTAGTTAGAACTCATCTCAAACTATTCTCTTAAATTCCGCAATCACGATAGTTTCCTTCTATTAATATTTCTTTCCTCTATTTTTCCTTCTATAATATAATATACAGTCGTAGTAGTTCATGACTGATTCGTGACTCTTTTTATCTGCGTTCCAGAAATAATTAATTCTTCGTTTAAGTTAGGATTCTCAATCCCGGTGCGCTATACGAATTCTAACGATGGCATCATATTCAGCACAAAAAAATCTGCAGAATATGTACTATGAAACTTCTGAGAGAATTTAGGTATTGAACAGTATAATTATTTTGGAACCATTTTGATGTATTATGGCTTTTTGTTTTGATTAAGCGATTGCGACGCGTTAAAGATTCTGTGATGGTTAAAGCTCATTGAGATGCTAATGATGTTGATTATAGTTGCCATGAGTTAATGATACATTTTGATTGATAGAGGCCGCGAACGAGGAGCTGCATCCGTTGAAGCCAAACGTGATGACGGTGAACTGCACGGTCGCGTTCATGGCGCAATGCAATTCCTGGAACAAATGTCGGGCATCCTGCCAGAGCATGGGCGCCACGAGCTACAGGTGGTTCCACGATGGCTGTTGCGAGTGTATAGGCGATACGTGCATCAACTACGGAATCAATGAATCGAGATGCACGCTGTGCTCGCAGGGGGATAAGGAGGAGGAAGATGACCTGAAGGACACGCAAACAGCGTATGATGATTACGGTCAGGACGAAGATGAAGACGAAGATGTGTTGAGCGTAGAGGATTAGCCATCGCGTTCGTCTATGAGCGCTTTCCCTCGTCATTCTTTCGTGCAAAATATATGCGACAAGGGGAAAAGTGTTTGCGTGAAAGACATTCCGATAAAATTATGATCGCGAGATTATTTGTTCTTGTAAAGAAGTCGTTTTATTACTGTGTAAAAGTGAGACTACAATCTTGATATTTGGAGTATCTTTTCGGGAAATCGTCTAAACTTCATAATAATAAGTTAGTGAATCTGCGACTTAGAATTACTTTACATGGGTGTTTCCTTCATAATCTGATTCTTTGAACACAGCGATTCGCTCGAATATGACTTTGAATAATCCGGAAAATCGATCGCAATTGTGACAAAACTAAGTGTAAGCCTAATTTTAGAGTGTTGTCCCTAAGGTTTTTAACAAATTTTATAATTTAGTACGCGAAGTCGCCGACTATCGACTGTAACGTGGGAATATACATAATAATAATCTAAATAATCTACGCGTGTTAAGCGTGAACCAGGCACAAGTTTTATTGGAGAGAGTCTTATTTGTACATGACACCACGGCGACGTATAATATATAATATTGTAAAAAACAATATTATATAATATATAATTTTTTTTATTAAGTACTCGGGCTAAGTTCTTCGCATAATGAAAATCTTTATTATCGCGTCCGTGCCATAAAATTGTACAACAAATCGCTCTCGATTAGAAAATTTCTCAAAATTCCTCTAGAAACATCGCAAATTATAATACCGCTAATAAATTTCCGGACATTCTGTAAAACAATGCTTGTAAAGAAACTTTAAAGCATTTCCACTTACCGTATGTTATTACGTTTACTTGATTTATGTCGAAATTATAACATTCGATATTATAACTACTGACGCCGTGTAACGCTATTTCACGACGACGTAATTACATTGACGTAGTAAAACGAACTTCATCGCTATTATCGCTATACTAAAATAGCATTTACATGGCGCTTAACGTCAGTAGTTATATCGGATGTTATAACTTTGGCGATATTATAAAATAGAACCGTAGTCTATGACGAAGTTTAATGTCATCTTATTTAAAAATATTTTATATGTAAAAGCTTAATAATTGTAAAAGAGGTATATAAGAGGAAAAATGAGATGAGTAAAAATCCCCGAAAATAAATTAAAAATCATTTGAAATAAAAATCATAAAAATAGATCAATGACTCTATTTTATTTGACTTTTATTTATGTAATACGGAGATATACTGAATTCTATTTATGTAGTATGGGATATATATGAAGTGTTCGAAAATTTACGAGCGGTAACACTGTGCATCTTTAGGACAATTGATATACATGCAATAGCGATAAGTAGAACACATCTCTTCGAATGGAATGTGATATGTTTTAGGATTGATTCAGTAAAGGCTTTCTATTTAGTGATACAAGTCGACAGAAACATCATTCTATCTTTCTTAACATTTGAGTAAAATAAAGATATATTTCTTTTTTTTAATAAGTAAAATAAAGATATATTCTTTTTTTAAATCTCTTTATGGTTTTCTGATCCATTATAGCATCATGCAATGAAACAAATCCGAAGATCTGGTGACATCCTCTTCGAGGAGGCTACACGTAGTTAGATCGCAGCAATCTAGAGAATTCCTGAGCCCTGCTGTCAAAACCGTGACTTCACGTAACGATGTCCGAGACCTCTAAAGGATCCAATTTGAATTGGAACAGGTCAGCGACAAAATCCTCGTTGAAGGTCGTATAATACAGATGGTAAATCAGAAGTCTTCCTATCATCTATACTACACGACTTTCGACGAGAATTCTGTCGCTGATCAGTTGCTACTTTTGTCGAATCTCCATCAAAAGTCCCAAAATCAGAATTATTAATCCTATAATCCAATTCTATTTTTGACAACTATCTTGCAAGCCTTTAGTTTCTTGATAACAGAAATTCTGAAGTATAAATCTTAAAATGACGAGAGACATTCCATAACACTTATTATGACACAATTAACCTGCCGATAATATGGATAGAAACAGTCCCTCTTATAAAACCACAGATGAGTCAAAGATTATTCTCGTGTGGAGAATAATCTCAAAATAAAGATTTAAACCAATATTGTAAAGGATCCGTTCAGAAATCACTAGCTATCCGAATCAGTAGCTTAACAGAGACATTTCCCTTTTGATGATTGAGAACAGAATTTCGGGTAACAAGGACATAGTGACACTTGTGTCGACTTGCGTCATTAAATGGAAAGCACCCAATGATGTTTAACGAGACGCATATGAAGACACTCAAAGTTCGCGTTATCCAACAGAGCGTGTAAATAACGATCGCATGCACGTGCACTTTGGTGTTAAGTGGAATTGAGAGAATGGAGAAGAGTAATCCTCGTAAATGAGTGAAACGATACTCCTCAATTGGGTCATGCGTACATCTGTATATACGAGTTTTAACAACATACAGAACGTTCATTTTTTTAACGCAGACGGAACTATACTTCGTAATACTTACTGAATTAATAAAACTTTTTAAATATAATAAACGCTTTTAACATTAAAATTACCAAAGTAGTTAAAATGATTGATTTTTAATAAAAAGAATGCCTCAAATTTATAATGGTGCATTTTTTTATATTTTTATGACTTTTTTTTTTAATATTTAAATTGAATTAAATTGATCAATTTACTTTCCTGTTGTCTAAAAAATATATATATTTTATTTATTTAATTTATTTTTATCCCTTAAAAAAATCTATCTGATATACTTAAATAGCAGAAATTAATCAATAAATTTTAATGTTAAATGCTCTTCTGTGAACTCAGTTATGTGATCGTAAGTATTACAAAGTGGGTAGTCTATATAACGTTCTTTATACATATATTTTTCTATCTTTAGTTGTACACTTAATAAGCACGTACTAACTCGTGCCATATATCATAAATATCAAACATGTATACATCACAAATAAAATTGATCGCATCTCTATTAAGTGAATTCACGGGTCAACAAGTTTAATCGTGGCGATGGTTTAATTTTGGATCACTGAATCATTTGAATCGCGAAATGCAGAAAATCCAAATACAACAAAATACGTATAAAACAGATTCCTTGTGAATAAATAAAGTGTAAACTAAAAGAATTTTATGTTTTTCAAAAATAATTTCAAGAGAAATATATTGAGTTTGTTGTATTTTCTCAATGTGCGAAATTTCTTCAAAGATATTTCTTAGAAAGAGTTATTTCATGATTCAGTAATTCAAAGATTAAGTTTTCTCGGACACATTTTGGATATAAAGCAAAAATATCAGATATTTAAGTAGGTGGATGTTCATCTTGTACTTCGTTGCTCTCCGGCAACTTGATGAAGGACAGATCGCCGCCGCTCCACATCGAGTATAATTGTGATCTCGTGCATTCCTAAAATCAACGACGTTTATGCTGTATAAGAAAGGAGAACGAGAGAATAAGCGACAGACTAGTTTCTATGATAATATCGCCGTGTAACATAACAAAAGAGTGTAAATAGAAGAATGTAACCGTAGCAAGTAAAGCCTATGATAGTAAAGACTATGTATTGAAGACAGGATTGCGAATTGAAGATTAATATTCTATCAAACAGAAAGAAACGGATTAAAATTAAAGAATCTAATTAGTTGAATTTCAATCCTTAATCTCCAATTCATGGTCTGCTACGAACTTCAAAGTTATTCGTACGCTATCATTCTTTTTTTTCAACTGTATGCATCTTATGTGTATCATCTTGTAGCATTGCGTCTTATTGTTAGCCATTTTATTTAAATCTTCTTTTTCATATTTCTTGTATATAAAATTTACCTTTACTTTGGATTACGAAATCCAAAGTTTGTGATGTGAAAAATATCAGTGTACGAACACTTTTTTTTATCATAATATATCGGTGTCTTAGAAGATAGGTGTCTTAGAAGATACCAGTTTAATAAATCTAGATTTACTAACATTGTATTCTCTCTCTTTCTCTCTATCTCTTTCTCTCCCTCCCCCTCTCTCATTCACTCACTCACTTACTCTCAATTTTCTTTCTCTCCATGAGTGAGAAAATAACTGAACTCATTTATTTACCCCGCCACCCGCGCTTTCAGAACCTGATCGGCTGTGTACCGAAACGCAAGAATCGGTCGACGAGCTGCTCTTGCGAGACGGCAATGTATCAGCTATACCTTAAAAAAAAAAGTTCGATATGAAATCATCGTGCTCAATCGAGCCTTAACGCCACTCTCGAAACATTCTAACGATATAAAATATTACGACCACGATGGTTAATGCACTCACCGGCTTCGATCTCTCTATGATCGCAATGAGAGTGAATGCTGTCCTTGCTATCACCGTGACTGCCGCTGGCACCGCTCTGTTCTGCAGCAATATTACAACAGTATCAATTCCTTCGCGATTTCTTATCAGATTAATCACTTTCATCATCGGTATCATCATCAGTAAACGACAATGAGAGAAATCTTACCCGAATCCCTATGTTCGCTGTGAACACTGTGATCGCTATCACGATGCCCAGATTGATCGGAATGGTCACTAGAATCCTGAGGCCAACATCTAGGTGATCCTATCCTACGCGATCCCGACCAAATAGCGGAATCGTAATTCGAGTCGAAATTGCAGGTTGTCAAAGTGACGCCCGGGATATGCTGACTAGTGTAAGCCGAGAGTTGATTGGACGACCGAACTCCTGCACAACGTATAACCTTCGAATCGTAAGATTCGAGAACGCGAAAAACGAGATAGCTACAATTTATATTTAGTTCGTCAAGTCCTTCTAATCTTACAAAGATCAGACAAAATTACGAAGGAAAGAAAAGTCGCTTTATAAACATATTGAATATTCAGTTTGAAATCGAGCATTTGTCTTCAGATAATTATTTTAAATTTCGTAGAGATAGGGCTCGGCTATACAAGTCACAATTTTTGATTCGCATTAAAGGATAATTTTTCGCGAAATTTCCTTCATAAAATCATGTTGCAAACCGTCGCGAGGGATTGAAGTTTTGCTACCTGGCTTGCAAGACAATAATTGAATAGCTTCCTGGAGACCGTCCTGACTAGCCATCGTTTTCCATACCGAATCAGGCGTGGTCGATCTACTACGATCTTGCTGAGGCACCCTTAAACGCGACCTTGCATCCTGGCGTGGCCACTCTATAACATGTTTGCAATCCCAGGGCATCGACCAACGTCTCATCGTGCTCTCGACGGACTCGCCTGACATTTCTGCCGCCGCCGTTTCTGACCATCTCCTCTGAACCTTGACACACGAAACCGAGCATGACGCGCTTAATACGATAAAGAACGGTCGCGAGCTCACGAACATGTCAATTACCTGCAGAGGAAACAACGAATATGGCAAAGGAGACCTCCGACAATTTTGTGTGGATTGCTGGGTGGACGAGGAGGAAATTGGCGGTACCGGCGAACTGTAAAGACGTTCGAAGCATTGCTGAAGCGCAGCAATGTCGCAATCACCACTACCGCTTTGAGAACAAGAGCATTCCGCCATGCCACCTGAATCAGCAATTAAAAACAGAACCTTAATTTCCAAAACTGAGATATAATCAGTTAAATTTCCTACTTCAATTTTTATTACAGTTGATTGCTTTAATGCTAGGTCAGCTATTTTAACACTTTGACTGCCGTGTGTATCCAATTGAATCCATCCACGTGAGTTCAGGGCGAATCAATTTTAGTGTTAATTTGACACTTATTATTACCATTTGTATATTAATTAAGAACATTTTGAATTGTTTTTATATTGTAAACTCTGGAAGAATCTATCACAACTTTGTCGAAAACTTTTATTTAAAAACATATTTTTTATTAAAAAATATATATTTTAATGCGAAAAGTTTACTTAAAATTATGTTATATAAAAAATAATAATGTTGTCAGGAAACCGATAACAAAAATCCATACGACAGTCAAAGTGTATTAATATTTTCTTAAAATAATCTTATTCTTTCATTCGATTTATATTTATTATTAAGTTATACATATTACTAGGAATTATACAATTTTAATAATATAGACTTACCCAAACACTCGCAACAAGCAACGCAGAACTGATATTGCAAGTTTACGAATGTCAAGAGATTTTCTCTGAGAATATCCTAAAAAAGTGGAAGTGTCCTATCAGTTACCCCAATAGTTTAACAACAAAGCTTGAATGAATATAAATTACTGACATGCTTGTCTCCGTCATTGTCGCGAGATTCATGATCCCTCAGAGCAGTGATCACATGATTTTTAACAGTGCTGCTGGCTATGTGCGTAGCTCTTGCTAATTCTTCCCACCCAGCTAAACACTGGCCTGTCAGACGGCACTGTGCCACTGTATCATGCACGGAGAGAAGTGCTTGCAGAGATTGAGCCAGTTTAGTACCAGCTGTACATAAGCCATTAAGTGTCTGCAGTATGAGAGATTCGATTTTGTACGAGATTTGATTTTGTGTGACAATGGAAAGTATTACGTTGAGTGTACCAACCTGTAAGTACGTCAACCAATTACCGAGACATTCATTTATTTCTAACTGACCCCTCGAGATTTGGCCATCAATAGATTTTGGCTCCGTTCCTTCAGCCATAGCTAAACTCTTTTAGACAAATCGTCTGATAAAACTCACCGCTGCCTCACGCGCAAACATTTCGAGCACGTAGGAAGCAGACACGATATACAGTTAACAACATTCATCGCTGAATATTACAGAAGCAATAACCAGTGGCAAGAGTTAATGCATTGATGCAGCGTAGATCACTTCTGAAAGGAAACAAAAGTAGGCCATACGAAACGACGCTAAATGAGAACCGTTTTTAAATGACAGTATACAATCTTCGAATACTCACACATCTTCCTAATTGAATTAACAATCAAAGGATTGCGTTATCGATTGTCCCGTGGAAAAGTCATAATTTTTCCTATTGACACCGGTGTTGTCCCTCGGACATCCGCCATATGAGAAACATCAGAACTCGGAGCAATTGCGTGTCCCTTGCGCACTGCGCCTTTACTTTTACTTCACTTGTCACCATTCTGCGTGCTAACCTAAACTAGTACTACGAGAAGCTGTCAGATGACGCTATTTGATATTTGGAATGATTTGGAATTTGAATGAATTCATATACATTCAGTATACAAACAAATTTTAAACAATCAAATAATGAAGCCGCCGATCATTAAATGCACCACTCTTCTCGTTGAGGAATCGTGCGAGCATGGATTGAAAGACAAAATTATGTTTTAATAACCTGAAATATTATTACGAAATATTATTAATATTCCGTCTCTTGTAATTTCAAACAAAGTATCGATATGGCTATGCTCGGAATTCTTCCTTTTAAAGAGAATGTTGGAATGATAGAATTACGAATACTGACGAGATATTCTATTAAAGACAGCTGATTTTACGGAATTTCGCGTTATTGTTCATTTTCAATTCCTTGAAGTTTAAGTGATTTATTAAAAGTAAAAGATCCTATCAATATTGCTTTATTAAGATCCATGTCGTATTATGTGCAAAAAAATAATGTTCATAAAAGT
>NW_017259279.1:767445-777172 GCF_001594045.1 Atta colombica | reverse complement strand
TAAAAACTGTGCTTTTAATTTTATCGTCAAAGTTCGATTATCAATAAATATAAGATGATAACTTTAGAGAAGAAAATGTAATTTTACGGCATATCTAAGATATATAGCATTACAAATATGCATACTTATTTATGCAGCATTCATATAACAAAAAGTATATTATTCAAATATTTATAATAATAATCATAAATTTATATCAATTAATAAAAATAAATGAGAAACATACGCTGGGTTTTGGTATCAAAAAGTTATTACTTTTATTATCTATATTTTTAAACTATTTATAATTATTTATTTGTTCATATCAATTGTTGGTAATGTCATCGTTCTTCAATTACCCCCGAATCCTTATTGTATTGTAGTACAAATGTAGTCACGAAAATTTTCCCAGAGTTGGCAATTTTTAATAATATCTTGTCGATAATACGAATTACAATACAACCAAAATTATCGCACTGACTATGGATTGCAAAATTTTTTTACAGAATTATAATAATTAACACAGATATTAATTATAATTAATTATAATTGTAACAGCCTGAAGATCTTATAGAAAAAAAGCAGACGTAACTTTTTCAAAGTATTAATTTGTATTTTCGACTTATCTGTAATTATCATTTTAAAGAAGTGATCTTTCCACAAAAAGCGAAAAATTCACCCATTTTCGTTGCATTCGATGTTATCACTATGAAAATTTATATGAAAAAGCTATAAATTTTAAAGAGAAAAGTATAAATTCAACAATTAAAGCAAGAAATTTAGTACGGCTGTTTAATTACGTGATCAAATGTTTCAATTTGGAAGTTCAGTTTTCTGGAATTCTATCGATTAACAATGTCTTGGACAACAATATATAGGACACTACGGTTTTTTAAATTTCGCTAATTTCTTATTCTAAAAATGCGTCAAGAAGTATCTGTGTAAGAGTGTGCCTCTGTTTCTCGAGTGTCTACGGAGAAGAGGTAAACGTCGCTGGAGGTGAAAGGGGCTCAGGCTTACGTAGATGAAAAAAAAGACGGTATACGCGAGCAAGGAAGGGAGCGAGACATCGAAGTGGAAACGCGATCGCGCGGAATATCGCAGCGGGTTTACATGGAGATGGAGGAGAGTCAAGAATGGATTCGAGAAATGGCAGAGAGCCGAAGGCCCAAAGAGGGGACTCTTAACGGTAAAGCTGCGGTAACCTTACTGGCGACTTTGCGTCACTGACCACGACTGACGTGTTTTTTCCTTGAGCTGATATCCGCGAAGGTAGAGTCCTTCTCTTCAAATTTTGTAGAATTAAGTTTGACTGTTGACCAAAGAATTCCAGAGTTCCTGATGCGTTTTAGTCAAGAGGCTTTTAATCATATTCGATAATATCTTGAAGTGAAGTCTAGAACTCCTCTGAGAGAAGACCAGATTTTCGAAAAATATTTTGATTTGTAGGAATTGTAAATATTTCCATCGAGAGAATTTAAAATTGCGTCAAAGACTTTTAAGATTATTTTAATTTATTGATATCCTTTTGAAATTCTATTTACATTTATAACAGAAAAATGTATAAATGCAATAAATACAATTACATTCCGACACGAATTTTAGAATTGGATAAAGTGATTCTTATAGATTTTTTGTTGTTGAAAATTTTTTATTATAGATTTAAATTTCCTTTTTTTCAGTGTAATTGTTTCTTCTTTTATAAAATAGCAT
Source organism: Atta colombica (assembly GCF_001594045.1). NCBI lineage: Eukaryota > Metazoa > Arthropoda > Insecta > Hymenoptera > Formicidae > Atta > Atta colombica. The sequence goes on along the minus strand of NW_017259279.1, from coordinate 775,480 downwards.
AGTATTGTCTTTTATACATTTTTTTTACTAAAGACAAATCCATAAATAAAATACTTTAGCTTAAAGGTAGCTTAAAGGTCGAAAAATGCCATTTTCAGCACTATTAGGCTGTCATATCAATTTTCTCAAAAACGTGACAAAACAATTTTATTTACAGATTCATTTTCAACAACACTGTCTATAAAAATTATTTTATCTCATTCGTACTCTAAAAAAATAGTCTTATATTTGTCGGTTTGACAGTAGTCATTATTATTATTATTAATCTTTTTTAATTAAAAAAATAATTTTATCGTTTTTATATTTTTCTGTTTTGTAAGTCTAAATAGAATTTTATTCGGAAGGATTAAATAAATTATTAAAATAATCTTAGGAAAATTTTTTAGTCTATAATATATGACTCAAGTCCTCTTCTAGAAAAGAATATATTTGATTACTTATTGATACTTGAATAATTTTTATTTTCTCATTGTCAGTCATACTATTGTCGATCGATGGTTACCGCAATTATACCAAATCACAATTAAAGCGGTCCACCCTCGTAGATACTATTTACGATGAAACCGGTTCAATCCAACATTATTGCAAACTTCAAAAGGGGGTCGATCGGTCATAGACGATTTTTCAGTCTAATCCGGTTTTGATCAAAACATAATCATATTTCTAAGTTATCGAAGAATAATTGGAACAGGAAATTTGAGGGATTTAGCATCGATAAATTTAAGAAATTTATAAATTTGGGAAATTATGTCGGTTTGCTTGATGATGTCAAGCCGGAATGAACTTCTCTTCATAATACTACGCTTTAGGATAAATTGTCACTTTGAAAAGTGAAATCTTTAAAGATCTTTTTCAAGATTGACTTAATTTTCACTCTTTAGAATGAGATTCCACTTCAAAGAATTTAGAGAGTAGAATAAGCATTTCTTATTTATATGAAATGTTTGCATCAAATTTCAAAAACTCATTTTTATAAAATCATTTATATATTAGTTTCTTACTGAAATTTTAAGTATAAAGTATAAAATAAAGAGATGTATTTAATTTTAGAAATTTACGTGAAAGTTCTTAAGTAATCAAAACTATACGCAGCTGCATTTTGCATATGTGTATGTGTGTATGAATTAGATAATATATGCATTAATGCAAGAAATTGCAGAGAATTAGTAGCACCTGTCAAACATAACATTTTCATTATCGAACCATTTCTGTTCAATTATTTTCAGAATGTCAATCTTTCTATTTTTTTTTAATAAATTCTGTTATTTCTTTGCAACAAGTCCTATGCTATTTTTTCTTAAATTTTAATCTTACATGCATAGAAAGAACAATTTAAAATATCTAAAAATTTACAATATCAAAAATAGAAATATAAGCTCTAATGAAAAAAATAAAAATTAAAATTGCCAATATGAGCTGAAATTGAATATAATTCAGTTAATTCTGTTAATAATAAAAAATTTTCTCAACTGTCCGTAAAAAATAATAATATAGACGTTTCGGTCTTGTTCTAAAATTTAGTTAGATACAGATCGAAAAATAATTTTGTTGAATTATCAAAATAATTATGTAGAAAGTCCAAATTGATCACTAGAATGAACTTGTTCTTTCTGTGTGCTTATTAAAATTATAAAAATTAATTATTTCTGTATTTGCAATGGTTATAAAAATAAAATTATTTCAGTGTCTTTTTTTTATATAAAAATTAACTTGTACTTTTTCAAAAAAATCACTGGTATTTATTTAAAATTAATTTCTCCTTCTTAAAAATATTCACTATTCTTCTCGTGGCATTTAATGAGCAACAAAACTATGGCGGCTAAAGATACATATATACAAACAAAGGTCTAACAAACTAGTTAAAGCTGATGTTACGCTACATGAAAACGTAGCAGCATAATGTACGTTAGCTGAATGTAGTTGCTGCTCCGACTCGGCTGGTCTCTACTCGGCGCAAAACTTTCATCGTCGAGAGAGCAAAGCAGGCCTGAGGCCCGGGGCATTCGATGGTCGACCGGTGAAGAGAACGGATCATCGTCAGTTATCCCGACTTGTTGCACGGCGAGCAAAACTGCGGGTAAAATGCCGTCAAGTTAATTTCATTGTTGTTGTCAAGTTGTAATCGTGAATTTTTCGTTCACATATGTTCGCGTTAATCGAATGTCATCAGATCCGAGGATATAATCTTGCGAGTGCGAGCTGACAAAGACGAGGGATCAGAACGCATCATGGAGAATCCTGAAGAAAGAGCAATCGCTCGACCATGTCGCAGTTAGTTCGAAGTTTAACCATTCAAATGATCTTGGATTAAGTAATATATTCGGTTATGATCGAGGAGTTGGTGACGAGTGCGTAGATAATCAAAGAACTAGCACAGGACTGTTAACTAGAAATATTAGTGCAAAGGAATTAACTGTAGAATCGTTAAGCGCTTTAATAAAAGATCAGGAAGGTATAAAATCTTGAAGAGTCTAAAGAGCGAGAGGCTTTTAAACTCTGGTGAAACACGACATTCTTAGATTGTTCAGATTGTTCTATCCAGAACATTTCGGCTTCATCAACTTCATTGGCTTTATCGGAGACGAGGGAAGAAATAAATTTCTCGTGAAAGTTCATAGTGCGCGAGTGCTTTCAAGAGACCCCTTGTGAGTGGATCTCGCGGATATTCGAGTGTTAAGGTGGTTCGTGGTTTGCTGGATCGTCAATGTGATCACGCCGTCGTCCCGCCAATTTGAGGAGAATAATGTTGATGTACGGGATCATCCTGCCCCTCGTGGCAAGCCTCGTGTATGCGCAAGGCATGTATATTGTCACGATATTTGTATTAGATTTCATAATTTTGAAAAGTGGTGTAAATTGAAGACAAAGACAAGGACTAGATTAAAGTTAGAGCCATGTAGAAATTCTAGAGTTTGGCCACGAGATAGAAAGATTTTGACAAAATCCCACGAGATAGAAAGATATCTTATCTCCTGGGAAAAATGTTCTTCCCAAGGACTTCTTCCATATACTATCTCACTTTAATCCTAGAATATATACATAGATCTCCCAGACCCAATCACTTGCTCGGTACACGAAGAAAAGAAAAGAGAGAATTTTATTGTATAATTTAATAATATAAGTTTGTTTAGTATCAACAACCTATACAAGTATATTCCTAAATCTCAGTTTCAAAACAAAAAAAAGTGTACAATTATTAATCTAAACCAAAGCCTATTAAAATTACAGTGGATTTTTTAGATCTATGATGCGTATTTTCAAAATTTTTCAAAAGGTGTGTGTTTTAGAGTTAATTTAAATATTAATCTTTATAACTTTAATTAAGATTATACAATAAGGTAATATAAATTATAATGAAATAGTGTACATATAGGAAAAAAATAATTATATTTTTCTCTCTTATAAGATTAATAAAATTTCGCTTAATAAAATCGCTCGTGGTCTGATTCTGTTATAAAATCTCTACGATCACGCGATTCATATGATGTCGAAAGTTTATATCGCAATATATTTTTGTTAAAAGGATTTAATGTTAAAAGGATTTAAAACTCGTCTCTAACTTACGTAACGATAAATATAGACTATTGATTTATTTCTCTAGAAGTCATATGCGATAGTTAAGATTGAAGAAATCTATTTCCACTGTGAAAACGTGATATAAGTCATCTCTAAAATTTATCGTTTACTTGAAACATGAGCTATATCTTATTTTATAATTATTTTATTAATTAAGCTTCAATTTGCATTTTTAAATTTCGAAAATTAATTAAACAAAAATGCTTAAGTTTTGTTATCTAAATACGCGCGCTAGAGGCATTTTTCAATTTTTTTATTATTTTTAATTAATTACTTAAACCTTTTTTTATTACAGTAATAATTACGCCACTTTCGAATTATATTTTCTATTTTTCTCTTTATCTTTTTTCTGCAAACAAGTAAAAAGACGGTTGCACAATTTAGATATAATCGAAGCGTCTCACGCAAGAAAAAAAAGATGCCTGTCTCACAAAGAGGATCTTTCCTCGCTAAAAACCTATCGCTTGCGATCGATCTCTTGCAAAATGCAAAACAGACCTAAGTGTGCATCCTCTCTGCGTCTCCCCGACGTCTTACTCAGGAGAGTGCATTCCCGAGTGCAATACTCCCAATTCCCAAGACTCTTCCAAAGATACATCAGAATAAGTCTCTCTAAACATTTATTTAGATTTTACTTTATCTGGGAGTCATGCATACTAGTAAAAAAGTCTCGAATGTGCGGAATTAAGAATAATTGCAAACGAATATTCGTTCAATAATTCGCAATAATTCCCGAGAATAATTATCAACAATAAGACTTTAATAGCCACAAGATTGACAGTGACTGAAGGCAGAGAATATCCACTTATTTCGCTCGATTTGTGAGAACGTCCTCTATTAAAATTTCCGAATGCAGAATTCTAAAAGAAGGAAAGTAAAGGATTTCTTCGATATATTCGCGTTTTATCCGCCTTGTCCCTGGCGAGCAAGGAAAGGAGTATAAGCGAGCAAAAACAGGCACCGCCCACTCTCGGTTCTCGTCCTCGCTGGTTTTCTGATGTCTCGAGGTCACCCGATATATCCGTATAGTTAAAGAGTCTTGCCATAATTGTCGCTCGTGTCGCTTTTCGCACATTCTCCCGGTTCGCAAAATAGCTAAAGTCGAAAACACTTCTTATCAGGATTTGTTTTCTTTTCTGACACCGTGGAACATATTCACTCGTGAATACTCTCTCGGAAGCAAGAACACCTTATCTTTAAATGCCAACAAGTAAAAGTCTTGGGATACACTGTCCCGTTCTACTTCGTGCTGCGCGTTTTGTTGCCGTTTAACAGTCGCGTTAATTCGTCATAATTTTTTCATCGCAGTAACAAATGTCATGGATTAAAAGTGCTTTGCACACATTCTATTTAATATAATTATACATTTTGCTATGACGCAAACGGACTGTCAGTCGTTAACTCTCGCATGTGAGAATGTGAGAAAAAATGTATGATGATAAATGTGTTCACGCGATCTCGTACTTTGATTAAACTATGCGATTATAAAAAATTTTCCGAAAAACATATAAATCAAGTAAATTGAAGAAATTTTGAAATTCGCTGCGTCTGAATTTGAAGCTTCAGGCTGGCGCATTAATTATTCAATCTTCAGACTTTGGTAACTCAATGTCAGTTCTGTGCGTTTAATTCCGTTAATTTTATATCAGTTTTGTGTCAATTTGTTAAAAATAAATGTGTTACTTTACATTAAATTGTATGATATTTCATGCACCACCTAGGATGTCTTCAGTAATACAAAATGTGCATCAAAGAATTAGAAACTGAAATTCTATTAAATGGCAACTGGCAATCATATATCTGTTTTAGAACATCAAAATTTGAAGTTGAAAGTTCGCTAAAATTAAATGGTGTAAGCTACATTAATGCACTCCCACAGTGAGTCAGAGAGTCAAAAGAATTCGAATTGTATGTACGTGGTAGGGTACACCGGAAATAGGGGAGACTCACCTGTCCCAACCGAAACACGATCTGGTAGCGACGTCCGACCTACTTTGCACTTTGAACCTTCTATTTTCTCCATAAGAAATAAACAGGCTCGAAACTAGACCGGTAGTGGTGAGAAACGGGATATGTAGATGATACGTTTACGTCGAGGCGAGCCGCTTTTCCATGGACCGTTATCCTTGAAACATTGAATTATCTAACGACGACTGGAACTAAGTAGATCGCCCACTGTATCGATCACTCTCTGTATGATCTGTTATCACCAGATTGATTTCGTCCTTCGCACGAGCCTGTTCCCGCATATTTCTTCCTTAATGTATACATAACTGAGAATTCCACCGGAAATATGCAATTTCTTTGCATAAGAAATTATTTGCCTCTAAAGAACAATTTAAAGTGTTTGAAAGATGAATACAATGTGCTCTTCGTGTTTGGCACATGAAATATTTTTTATCAAAAACTAAAAAATGTTTCTTAATTATTCAATAGAAAATCTAATAAATTTTCAACAAAAATAATATATAAACAGCTAGTATTTAAATTAAAACAAATTAAACAAATTTAGATACAGTTAATTAAATTCTTAAGCATAATAAATGTTACACAAAAAAAATTAATTAATTAATAGAGATATTCCGAAGTGTTCAGATTTCAGATTATTGAAAGAATTTAATACAAATCTACTTGAAAGTTGCTCAAAAGTTGCTTGAACTTTCCGTTATATCGAGTAGAATGTCGAAGTGTGGGAGGAGATTGGCGCTGCCCATACAGATTCGCGGATGAAAACACTCCTGTGTGCTCATGAAATAATCGAGCATAAATTCTATTTAGACATGTACCTGCTCAACTGAGCTTTCAAGATTGCGAAATGGAAAAAGCAAAGAAAACGCATACCTCCAACAATAAAAACGCAATATTATATTAATAAAAATTACGTTCCATTCGTGACAACAAGACAATAGCACGATATGGTAGACTTAAACGAATAATAAAATAGAATAAAATATTTATTTCCTTCAGCTTGTACTTGCTAAAATGAGATTTAGTTTATTTTAAAATTTATATATAACCACACACCTATTCCTAATAATTAGCTAATTTAAAATCCAGCAATTAATATATCAATATTATTTAACATACAATTCTTTTTTATTTTTAAAAATATGACTTTAAATTTGCGTTCGAATTATTTCCACAATATTTTGCTTTTAAATTACATAAAATTGAAAATTGATATCTTTTGTAATAGTTCAGTCTCATTTTGAAGTGCTGCAGTTTGATGAAACATGTATCATTGGACAAAATTTAATATAAAAATTGTTTAAAGTAGACTTTTTAAACTTTAAAATGCTTTTTTGAAAAAATTGATATGATGATTCTTTTTATCTAATTCTCCATTGTTGGCCCACATCTTCGTTCTTATCACTACTTTCTTTTTCAATTCTTTAACTCTCTCTTTCTATTTTCTCAGTATATATTACCTTTCACCATGTTTAAATTCTCATTCTGTATCTTTTTCCACATATATAATAAACTAATAATACGATAATAAATAGAAACTGGTATAGCTAAAATATTAAAACGTTGCGTTACTGCGTTTATTGTATTTTTAAATAAATTCTTATTATATCCTTACCATATCCTGCAAGAAATGAGTATCGACTCGTGAAGTTTAGCAACAATATACTTGATTAGAAGGTTTGCAGAGAAACTGGTCCTTGCACTAATGATTGTAATATACGCATGCACGCATACGCACGCAGACGTGACCGAGAAAAGCATTACTTTGTGAAAGTGTTACATTATATCAAAATTCCAACAGCGATTCTTCTCTCCGCGATTTTCTCCTAACTGTTACACGACAAACAATTATAACTCGTAATTCGATAAAATTATTTTATCCACCGATCGTTCTTAAATTTTTATAATTTCAAAATTCCAACGGCGATTCTTCTTCCTGCGATTTTCTCTTAACTGTTGCAAGACAAATTGTAGCTTGTAAAAATGAATTATTTTATAAGTGTTCTTAGATTTTTGCGATTGTCAGTTGAATAATATTACCTGCGGTTAGACTCTCCATTTTAAGTTAAGAATGTCTATATTATTAAGTATAAATCATTGGAGGCTGTATTATGAATCTCAATTAATACATTCCATGTCGCGTGGGTCATTTACTACCCACGTTGAATTTTCCGTTCAGACCGTTTGATATTTTAGCTATAAAAAGAAATGTAATCATCAAAAATATAGTAACTAAAAGAAGACAATTGAGAACATAAATAACGTGTAAAACTTTAAAAGATAATTAGAAAGTTTGTTTCTCAAAATTCACCTCGATTAATTATTTGCCGATAACAAACTTTCGTTTTTTTAGCAAGGACATGCAGTTACCCGAAATATGGGCCAAAAATATGGGCATTGAACAAAGCTAGAGATATATTTGCTTCAATAAATTAAGTTACTCTTTAAGTAAAATATTGCGTCTTGAACATATAAGATTTGAAACGAATTT
>NW_017259279.1:757189-767345 GCF_001594045.1 Atta colombica | reverse complement strand
TATGTAATTATAAAATAATTTGTAATATCATGTACAGGATATACGTCATAATTGATGCATTATGCAATATATTGATATTAAGTCTTCTTCTTTACGCTAATAATAAATAAAAAATTTTTTTTTAATATTATGAAATGTTTAACAAATAAATAAAATACCGTGAGCCATTGGTGAGTTTGTGATGGTCAAATCATTAAAAATTTGCGCGGCACGGAATATATTAAGAAGAAATAAATAAAAAGTCAATCAATGCTCAGTAAACTAAATTGAAATAATCCGTTAAAGGGCTCCAGAGCAAAAGCGTGTACTTCGCTAATACTGTGAATTACAAAAACATTATATTTAACAATATACGTTTCGACCTTACATCAGGTCATTTTCAATGTAAAAATTGCCGTTTATATTAAAATAATGGCATAATAAAATTCTAGAAACGTTTAACGTAAATATTTAATAATTAGGTTCTTATATGTAATATGTTAGACGTTTCTAGAATTTTATTATACCATTATTTTAATATACATGGTAATTTTAATATTGAAAATGATGTATCGAAATGTATGTATGTACTGTTTTGTTAATATTAAATATAATGTTTTTGTAATTCACAATATTAGCGAAATACATCTTGCTTTTACTCTGAGCCCTTTAACGAATTATTTCAATATTAAGAAGAGATACATTTTGAATTGATAAGAGGAAGAATGAACGAATACTTAAAAGAAAATTAATTTACAAGATTGCAAATTTTAATGCCGTACATAAGATTTTTAGTGGGAAAGTATCTGCGTGTTTGTGGAGAATAAGCGAAGGAAAAATTCTGGTTTACAATTCAGATAAATATGCTAACTTCGTTTCCACCTTCGACTTGCACCAGCCACGCTAGTTGATTTTGTAACCCACGAGCCTTCTCACATCCCTTTCTCGTTTTTCACCTTTATACTGTAACAGTAGTAGTAGTAGAAGTAGTAGTAGTAGTATTTGTTCGCGCGAGGTTTCCGACGAGAGATAGCAGAGTTCGCACGCTGCCGATTACTGCCAATACTTAGTGCCGATTCAAACGGATCGCATTCGCGAGCGGGTGGCAGGTCAGTGCGATTGCCCTGCATAATGTAACGTTCACGTTCGCGCGATGGGAAGTAAAAACTTCGTCCTCGACAGAGAAGGAGAATCCTTTTCCCTCTCTATTCCGGGAAAGAGGAAACGGACAGACAAGATACGCTGGGACGATTGTAACATTTAAATATTAGGGCTACACCGAACGATGGAATGCAAAGCGCGCAATGAACATAATCGAACGGACGCTTAGGTGGGGTTCTTGAGATGCAATGCAAACGTCATAACGAGATGCAAATGAAACGAATCATTTATGTTTGATGCACTTCCATTTGGATTTTCGAAAGAAAATAATTCGACTAAAAAGTAATAAAAAATAAAATTTTTATTTGAAACTTTGCGCGCAAAAGTGCTCGTAAGCAATCGATTTATAGGCAATAATATGATGTGTGTTATGCAGTTTGTGCGCAATAATATCGTGTGTGCAAAAGTGCTTTTTCTCTTAATTTTGTGCATAAGTGGATATAAGCAATCGAGCTATAGGCGATAAAATTTTTGTACGCAAACGAACTGTCGACAAATAATGTAAGCAAATAATGCTGTAGACTATAATTGATTTGTAGACAAATGGGATGGTTTCAGAAATAAAACGTTATTTTTAAACTTTTTTTGTTTAATAACTTTTTAACGACCGACTTTCTCAACGTCACGATGATCTTGTCAAGGTTAAGATCATTGAAAAGTAAGCTCTTCTCATCTTCATTTTTGATTATCATGAATATTAAAAAAAAATATATATAAGTCACACATTTATCGACTTCCCTCAGTCTATAGGATGTTTCTTAAGTAGCGTTTCTTAATTAGTCATATAGAGCTATTCCTAATTAAAAATTGAGTCAAAGTTCTCTACAATTTTGCCAAATAAGCGATTCACAATGCTATTCCTGACCTGATAAAAAACTGAGTCAAAAAGTTCTCTACCATTTTGCAATTTTCGTAATAGTTAATGATATATACTACAATTTTACTTTAATGATCAAATAAAATAATACGTAAATGTAGAACGAAATTTATAATTTATGATGTACAATGCATTAAAAGATTATAAATTCTGATAACACGCTGTCAGACGCTTCTTTCGTAAATTCTTTTCTTTTCGTAAATTTGTACTAATTGCGAAAAAGCTCGCACGTGCTGGTTTTCACGCCACTCTCGTCGTGACGTCTCGTCGTCGTCCTTGGAGGTCATCGATGCAGCGAGGATGCACCCTCGCCGAATCGGCCTAGAAAGCCGCTGCTTGGCGTGCAGTTTTGACGGATCGAGTCACTAGGCGTGTTTCATAACATTTCACGGCAGGTTAAGCGTAGAAAGATGATGCAATACGGCTCGATACACCACGCGCGTTTCGTACAATGGATTAGGAAACTTTGATATAAAACGGACTCTCTTCGAATCTTCCTACGATAACGCTCGAAAAAAAGACGGGAAAAAAACGGAAATTTATGCAATCGAACATGATATTCCATTAAAACATCGTAAACGTTTACGGAATGCTCTATTTCATTCTATTGTTTTATTAAGAGACAAGTTAGATTCGATCAAGTTAGAATGCGAATTGTTCTCAAACGAGAAAAATGTCAAAGAGTATCATTTATTACAGTTTTTTATCTTTTCTAATATATTGCACATTTTAATGATTTCCAATATAAATGCAAATTTTATAGTTTACCGTGTTAATATATTATTCAACGATGATTATATTCATCGATGATGTAATCAATAAGATTTGTATTCTCTTCGTAAATTATTTTATTAATAAAATTAATAAAATATTCAGAATTTCAGAAATGCCACCAATTTAAAATATTAAAGTTACTTATTTATTTTATTTATATGTAATAGCATATCTACTAGATTAAAAGTTCATGCCGTTTTTTTTAGTATAATTATATTTACAATATCTTCGTCGAAAATAAATGAAATTTAATTTAAAAAAAATAGTTTTGAAACTTAAAATTTCTACTTTCGAAAGGTTATATGTTTTTCGAATTTCTGTGAGTTTGATAATTTTTACATACAGAAAACTGTGAGCTGAAAAAGATGGGTGAAAATTTTCTTCTAACTTTGGGTTTATCATTTGCCTAAAAAAATTTGCGAAAATTTTCGGCTTTCCATCTAAGTAAAAGTTTAAAGTTTTCCTTACATAATCGTTTTTTAAAAATGTTCCTAAGATTTTTTGTTACTGAGTTATAGAGAATTAAATAAAAAAAGCACTTTTTTTTACTTTGATTGCTCATAACTTCGTTAAAAATCATCATACCACAATTTAAAAAACCAATTTTTAAAGCTAAAACTTTGGTCTATTGAATGGTACAAGAACAACAATACACAACAAAGTATATTCTATGTATAATTTTCTCCTAAAAACTAAAAAAACGACATGAACTTTCTGTCCAATCCAATACACAAAAAAGGTAATAAGTATTCATAACAATAATCATAAAATATAGCGAATAATTATTGCCGGTAAACATTGTACGCTCGCAGATATCAAGTCTTTTGCTGAAAGTAGGTAACAGTGGATAAAATTGTCAACCGGTTTCTCTCGCGACAGTAAAGTTCGTTCTCGATAGCATCGTTTTTACATAAACAGCCGACACGTAATAGTCTGGCTGATTACGCCAATCAAAAATCGCTGGTTAGGAGCGAAGAAAAAAAAGTGTCGCGTGTTTGATTTGATCGGCACGACGAGTCTTGTCTTCCGCAGACGACTTCCGCTAAATTCGATGTGATCAGATCGCTATTGTTCTCAGCCCTCTCATTGTCGGATTGTCCCAAAGCGTGCGACTGGCAACGCATGTCGTAAGTTCGACCGAAGGGAAAGTAATGGAAAAATGCACAATTGTTAAAAAGAAGGGAGCTCGAGATCGAAGAGAAAAACCGATATAATTATATAAAAATACGATATCTTTATTTATTAGTAAAAAGGAAAAGAGGAAATAAGACATTTTCAGTACTAAAAAAATTAAGTTTAAAATTTTGGATTTAAAAATTTTAAATCTGCTTCTATATATTCTAGTAGAAAATTATAAAATTCCTCACTATATTTTCAAGATATATAGTACATGTAAATTCAATTTGATAATTTAACAGACTTTATTTCCTTGTTTTCCTACCAGAGCCATCCATTTCGATCGCACTTTCTACATTTTACATTGCATGTATTTTCACATAAATACGAATATATTGTTTCATTTTAGACGCAGAAAGTGTAACCAAGTGCAGCGTGCAAAAATAGGTTCGTTACCCCGTTACTCACTGTAATGCACGCAAAGCGGCAAATTGTTTTGTTGCAGATGGCCGAATTAGATGTGTCTTTAGGTATTCGCAATACTTGAATTTGATACCGGCGAAAGAAAGAGCTCAAAAATCTCGCAAATTGATCGTGGAAAAATGTTATGCGTTTTGTTAGGTAATCTACTTGATGCAGAAGAAATTGTAGTATGCGATTTTGAAGCCTCCTTCCGCTATTGTATCGACATACACACCCGGTGGGATCGACCTCTCCCTCTTGCGATAGATCATGGGCACACCTACTTTCTAACTTCCTCGACAATCGATTCTACTGATATCGCGTGCGCATGTGTGCAACGTTACAGATCCGCGGTGCACAGGTCGATCGTTATATTCATGTTCTTACTTAACGCGGGAGAGCAACAACGTGCCGCATGTAGAGAGTACAGAAGGTATTACAAAAGCTCGTCTCGCAAATCGATCACGATCGCGCGATTTTTTATATCTCCAACTGGACCTGATACAATCATTGACATCAAATTTTTTAATTTAGCTCATAGCATTACTTTGAAGAAAATTTAATTATTTTCCCCTTTGTATCTACAAAAATTTATAATATTACGAACGAATTTGTAATAATTGTAATAGAATCTTTTCTATCTAAATAGAAAATGCTTTCAATTTTTCATTTTTGATAGTCAAAAATAAAATAAATCAGTGGTACATTAAATGTTACATTTATCAATCTGCTCATTATATCATAATTTTAACTATTTCTTCAGAATCTTTACAAATAATAATTTATAGTTATATTGACATCTTAAAATATTTATTGTTTAAGCAACAATTAAAATATGTAAAATATGTATGGCAAGCCTGGACTGATTGTGACAGGATATGTATTGCTACAACTGTTTCTATTCTCTGCCGTTATACACATAATCTTGACATATAACTTCAGCACAAAAGCAGCAACTGATATTGTGATTTTATGTAGAATTTCATTGTTCTAACGTCTCTTAATAATTAGAATTTACCGTTATGGATTAGGGTTCATAACAAATTTTTATTCTCTAAGTACAGACGGACATTTAAAATATGTATAAAAATAAATATTAAATAAATATTAAAAATAAATATTAAAAAGTTTCTTACTCGCTTAAATTTGGTATTGACATGAGATATTGTTGGTGAATTCTTCGAAAGTAACAATCTGAGTATTAATTTTTCAACGAGCAACAAATTTTGTGTACTGGTACTATATTTTTAAACCGCACAGAACGTTTTTCATTGGACGAGTTCAAGTCGGCAAAGCGACGAGGTATGCTTGTCGAGCGAATGATCATGATAGATTCCTACTTGTAGATCCAATCAATCATGTTTAATTGTTCGGCGTGCAGATCTCGCCGTTTTGTCGACTTGAACATATTCATTATTATACTTATTTCGCAAGCAACAAATTTGAAACTTGTATACTCCAAGAGCAACACATTTTTTTCTAATTATATTTTAGTGCTACAATTATCTGTACGTTGAGAGGTTTTTTATTGTTATTTACATTTATCTCGCAAGTAACGATTCAAAATTTGGATATTTTAATTTAGTAATAAATTAACAACAAATTCCTACATTATTGTTAAACACGATTTTGATTAATTAATAATGTTAAGTACGAATTAATTCTGCTCATTTTGTTCTACTAACTTATGTATGATGTTATGTGGACGCATTTATGTGGACGCGTTGCTCTGTCGTTTCAATCTCAAAGTTTTCGATTTCAATTGTTATGAAAAAAATTACTTTCGATGAAATTACTTTCGACTGTTTTTTTAAGCCACAAGTAGATGTTTTTATCGAATGATAAAAAATAGCTCTATACTTGTAACTTATGTACCTCAAAATATCTTAAAATTGCGGATCATGTTTCATAATTCGAGTTCCTTCGTGTATTCTCATGTAAAGATAACATGTATAAAGAGGGACACATAACGGAGTTTCCGATAATAGGTGTCAACGTTAAGAATAAAATGAGCGATAGAAGACAATGTCTCGAATCGTTAATGACTAAAGCAACGTATAATAAAAAGATCATAGAATTAACAATTTTTTTACTTTGAATTAAAGAAAATAAAAATCAAATTAATAATAATATCAAATAAATAATAATCAAATAAATAATAATAGATTATTAATGGCAATGCTATTACTTTGATTGTTAGTGTATGTTTGATATACTATATAAATAAAATTTTTAGCGTGCATTATTTAATAACAAATCAATATCGAAATAAAAACTTAATAAACAACTACCAATCTTCCAAATTTAACAACTTGTAAATTTAAATAAAACAGAAGACATTCGCTTAAAAATTATCACATTAATATAAAAAATAGAATTTTATTTATATTTCTTAATTTAAAATCTATATAATATAAATCTTTTCGATTTAACTGAACTTTATGCACTAGCCGTTGTCTTTCTGTTTCACGAATCTATGACTGTGCATAGATTTGGAATTTCAAAGGTATATTCTTGTTTTCAATATACCGTTGGCGTGACAGAGCCGATATATCGATCGTTAATGATAATGCGCGTAGAACTGTACCGTGACATACACGCTCTGACAGCGGTTAATCCCCATCAACTCCGAAGCAGCTTCGTCGGTATAAGTACCGTTATTTCGGCTTCGAGGTTTTGTAACCGAGTGACCCAGACCCGAAGAAGCCATGTCGAAGACTCACTCATGTCGCTAGCGCATCGTTATTACACAGAACCGTCGACCGGTTTTTCACGTAACTTTTCTTGTTTCTATCATCAATCGTCGAGGCTTCTCTGTAAAACTAGTTTCTAATTATCCGCTACTCCAATATACTTGCGATTCGAGCACTACACTGAATTATATTCCTTAACTATATATATTAGTTATTACCATTTTAATTGCATTATTATTCATAATCAATGTTCTGTAAAATACTTTATAAATGTTTCGCATATTGCTTTATATAAATGTATATCATATAATATTTGTTAATTAATTTATTTAAATTAAATTATTTTTCAATAATAAATTAAACTATACCGTTGTGTGAATAACAAAAATAAATAAAAAAACGATAAATATTGTCAATATTGTCACTGAATATCTTGGTCTAATAATACTTTTATATAAATTTTAAGTACAATTTTCACAAGTTATATAACTGAGTAAACAAGGATGATCAATTTTAATCGTTGATGAAAAAGTAATAAAAAACAAATTTTACTATTAAGTAAGATAATTGGACTGTATACATGCTATCAAGCTATCAAGCTTTGTGATTTCTTTTCTAATTTTTTACTGAGTTCAAAATTGGAAATTAGTGGTTACATTCAGAAGAGAAAACATTTCTAAATGTTAATAATAAGATACAAAGGAGAGGATCAGGAGAGATGATATGAGATGATTGCTTCACTTGAGTTGAAATGGATACTTTTTCAGCAATACTTTGTCGTGCTCCAGATCCAGATATTAAAAAATTAATAAAAAATATGTAATGGCCGAAATTCCGTTAAAAATGATTGTAGAGCATAGAATTCCGCAAAAACTAACGAGAACTGTCGTTAAATCTGCTAATTAACACGATCTAGTATATGTACATAATCAGTTAAAATTTACATAGGCGCTAAACATGTGTGAAAAAACGCAGATTCGCGTGTGTATATTTGAATCGATCGCGATAATATGGGGAAAGTAATTAAAATCCGAGAAAAAAATCGTTGAGAAAAAGAGAAGATCCTATTGTTAGGATTATCTGAAGTAAAACAAACGCTGAGTCACCTGAGTGAAAATAATTTATCATATGGGAATCAGAGAGAAAAAAATTATGAATAGCGATTCAATTTCGCATAGAAATTCGAATCATTCATTTAATGAACTGACAAATATAACGAAAAATTAATTTTCATCTTCTTCTATGCTCTTTGTCAGAAAAAAAATGTAGTGACAACTATATATAAAGACAATAACTATACATATAAATTTTATATGTAGAATTAATGTATATACATATATATATATATATATATATATATATATAATATATATACAATTAAATAAGCTATTTTATAATAATCATAAATAGTTTATTCAATTACATATGAATATTAATTTTATTTATAAATGTATATAGTTGTCATCTTTATAGTTGCTGTCACTATTTTTCTCAGAGTTTACTATCCAATCGCGATTTTGTTAATTAAAAGTAATTTCAAATATTAGTTTGAAGACAGGAAAGAAGACACAATCGATATTTGAATATTTTGTCTATTGAATCGCAAGAGAAGATTATCTTACACATCTCGTTCAAGTTGCTGAAAAATTTATATTTGTCATCGACGTGAAATTTGGCTGCTAATTAAAGCATTCGCATGCGTGCATAGGTATGCAGAATTATGTTTCACTTCATGAGAAATATGATTCTCTCTCTCTCGAGAGCGCGTTTCGAATCAGAATATAATAACCGGAGGCTTTCACTCCGAAGATGTCAGTCTCGCGCGGAATTAAAATTAACGAAACGCCTCCGAGAGACGCTGCAGAGAAAGATTCTCTCTTTCTTTTCTTTTAACAGATTACTGATGATCGCGCCGTCTCCAAGAATGTACGTGAGAGTCCTTTCGTGATTTTATTAACATTCCTTAAGAAACATCAATGTACAATGTATACATGAAAAGCAAAAAATTCGATATTACCGATTTATAAATTATAAAGTAAAGTATACATCATACTAGAAATGTATATTGCTATAATTTTATATAAAAATTTTTACATAAACAATTTATATTTTTTATAAATCATATATAAGAGCGTTTATATTATTTTATTTTTAATTAGGATTTATATCATTATGCTTCAATTTAAAATTAAATATCTATTTAATTTATTTCGAAACAATTTATCTCGATATAATTTATCTCTTAATTTTTAATATTTATCGATTCCTTCTACAAAAATATGACTTTTTTGGATTTGTATAATATTTTTTTCGCAGGTGCGTTGGAAAAGAATAATTAATTTAATAAAAGAATAAAAAATCTAAAAGTTATCTAAAGACTTTTAGATAACTTTCAACTTAACTCTTCTGATGATATTAACTGTGTGTTTGTAGTAATATTAATTAATTACTTTCGAGATAATTATTGCAAATGAAATATGACGGTGGCTCTTCGTTTTACCGTTAATACTTGAAGAATTATTTAATTAATCAGGGTATCATTATCATGACAATTATGGATACCAATCTATCGAAAAAAAATCCAAGATAATCCGCTGCACCTTAAAAGTATAATAGAAAATTATTATCGCGAGTAGCGTGATCTCACTCGTATAATATATGTAATCGACGAGATTGTATCGCTTCTTCGCTTATAATAGGCAAGAATGATGTATATATTTCAATCAAGATAATAACATAATCCAGAAATATATTTTAAAGACAAATTCAATTTAAAAAAATAATTTATAGCCAACAATAGTTAATACAATGTAAACGAAGGACAATTTTTTCATTCTGAAGTGTTTTGTTCTAAAATTCTAGTGTTCCATGAACTATATTTTTAACTCATATATCAATTTTATATCATACTTATGTTTAATAAACGCATAATATATCAACATTTGTTTATATTGTGCTTTTTGGATAATTATTGCAACATTGAAATTGAAATACAATAGGTATCGTTAAAATTTGAGATTATTATCAAATTTGAGATTATTATCAAATTTATTTAAAAAGATTTTATATTGTTGCTTGTATAGAAAACAATGAC
>NW_017259279.1:750325-757089 GCF_001594045.1 Atta colombica | reverse complement strand
TATATATATATATATAGATTAAATATATTTGTATGTAAAATATTGCTTTACCTACCTAATTATTAAAAAAGTTTTTCACACGATTTTTTTCACGCTCTACAAAGCCTGTCTTTAACTAACTGTATATAATATAATATTTAGTGACGTAAGATTTCGACGTCATGCGAATACAATGGCTGCGAATACAATGGCTTCGGAAATATCCGACGTTTTGAATGCATCATTTCATCCTTGTTTAATATTGAATGAGTAACAAAGATAAAACAATCAATCAAATACAGGCATCCGAGCGACGTTTTCAAACGTAGCCAATAGCTAGCAGATAAAGTAAAACGCAGTGCATTATAGATAATTCCGAAAAGTGGAACAACACGCGTGAAATCTGAAAGCATAGGTACTTAGTTCGAAAGAGTGGTTTCGTGATCGTCATACTGTAAAGGGTTAAAAGAAATCGAATATACATGAGAACATAAACGACGAATGGGATCAACGCGACATACGGCATTAAAAATACGTGAGAAAGGCGCTTTCGCGTTTAAGGGCACTGAGAGAAATGCGTGAAAAAGTCTCCATAAAGGATTTCCCATAGAAATAGGAACAAATAGGTGAATTTCACGTCGTGCGATGCGGCTGCTACGCGTAATTCGGGACATAAATTGCGAATCTTTGACGCGTTTCCATCGTGATCCAATAGACTTTCCCTATGAAGAAAAAGTTCGCCTTATGCGAGCGCATCAGCAGGTCTCTCTCAAGAATGCATTATATCTCGCCTAGTTAACCGTGATGTACACGGTGTCCTGAAAGTTGTGCGCTTTCTCTTTAGATCATATATACGTGACTGCACTCAGATTAAAAAGTAAAAAAAAAATACATCAAGGTAGGATGTATAAAGATGATCGTCATAATATAACAATAGATAATCGATATATATATATATATATAAAACTGTGCGAATTTATTTGCTTTTATAAGAGTCGCACAAATCGTAAAAATCGCAGGACTATTGAATAGTAGTCATAGATAATGGAATTCGTGCGTGGGATCCCATTCAAGGTTCCTACGACGTCCAATCCACTCGCGAAGTAACGCCCAAACGAAAAGTCATAGTACACGTTATTTCTAATCGATGAATAGATAAGTAGAAGAAAGGAACAAAATCAAGAAATTTCGAAAAAATTAAAGAGCATTTCCTCGCGCGCTTTAGAATCGTTCTATTATTTATTGAATCGATTATAAAGTTGCTGGTAATAAATGTGGATTTGATCCTCTTTACCAAGTCAGCGATTTAAATGATGACATTTGTAAATACGTGACGGTGCTATGCATTTCTTTAAAGACTCTTCCCTAGAGATCGCTGTAACGGGTTCTTGCTATTATTTAAATTGCTATCGTGAGTGTGATTCCCGTCTGCCTCTTCGTGCATGACCGGCCGATGATCTTAACCACTTTGGATTGACTCGATTCACGTCACGCCCTGAAAATTTGACCGACCGAACGTTACGAACGGGCGGACGCGAAGTAAATTACAATTGCTAGAAGTCACGACGGAAGCGTTACAAATCTGAAAGCGTCATCGCGCTGCCAATGCACCGGTTCTACATAGTTTTAGTTATCAAGAAGCAAACAATTTTCAATTATCTTCAGTTGTAATACAAATACTGGAATATTAATTAATTAGAAATTAATTATAGATTAATTAGAAATAAGAATAAAATTGTCAGAAAAGAATCGGCTATTAAGATCGTCACAATTAAGAAATAAATTATTTCTTAATATTTGCTGAATGCTATATACTAAAGTGCAATTTCACGAAATTATCTTTGAACATTAAAAGCTTCTAAACGCAATTCCTGTCCGCAATAAGAATCGGATGTATCTGCAAGGATGAGAACTCCCGTAAATGATTTCGTGCAAATTACAAACGTAATGGATGGTTGCCTGCTGTTCGATATTTTTATCAGCGAAATGCCGTTGGACGCTCGCGCGATTCTCTTTCAAATAGCTAAGCGTTTGTAATTTTGCTGATTACAGAACTGAAGTGCGGTCATCCGGCTGTACCGATGAATGCCAAAGTATCGTTGTCTAATGAATCCTTGACGCCCGGCACCATAGCGAAATATACCTGCGATGCAGGCTACGAACTCTTTGGGTAAGTTTTATATTTTTACGTGCATAATATATTAGAATAATATACTAGAAGAAATTAGAGAAATCATCAATTTATAGTTCCTCGAAAAATTACAACAAGACAATTGCCTTTTTGCAAAAATGGAATTTTTAAATTTATTTCTATAATTTTGTTAAATTTATACTAAATTGTATTTTATAATAAGCTGAATAAATATTAGAATTTATATGAAAATTCTAAAAGAATCTATAGATTTTAATAGAAAAAATACAGTATGTGATTGGAACAACAGCTATAACAATGTTGACTGTTGCAATATCAATTTTATATAGTTACTTATTAGTTACTCGTCATGAATTATTTATGATATATATTATTTTATTTTATGATAATGATTTTACGGAGCTGCGTCCATCGCGACATTCGCAGATAATATTGCTTTCCCGGAAAGAATCTAGATCGAGAGGTGTGCCATTTTATATGTTGTGAATAAATTAGAAAAAAAGCTGGTAACATGTTTATAAAGAGAGAAAGAGAAAGAAATAATATGCAACAGAAAAGAATTAATAAGAATATATACAGAATATTTCTTGGTTCAATCGCCAAATGAACCTAAAATGAATTTAGGATGTAAAAACAAATAAAATTTTTCTCTGTGTGTACGCTTTCGTTTAAAAAATATTGACTTCTTAAGTGATTTTAAAACAATAAAAAGAATAAACCTAGATTATTTCGATATTATTTAATTCTATAGTTCTGTAACTTAGGAGAAGTCAATATCTCTAAAAGCGTTTGCAAGCAAACTTCTTAAAAAAAAATTTTATTTGCTTTGAAATCCAAATTCATATTTTTTTAATGATTTAACTTGGGAATATCCTAGATGAAGAATCATATCTATTTATAGTTCGTTTTTAGAATCTTAGCATAATTGGTAAATTTCCAACTCTTGAGTTCTGGAACATTTCTTTGGAAAAAAGCCAAAAATTTATTTGAAATGCATCTTAAATATAAGATTTCAAGTAATATATCGTATATTTTTACAGTACCTTTACAAACTGTTAATTACAGCTTAATTTATTTGATATAGCGTCAGACTAGTATTCTTCAACGTCAGAGTATTTTTTTGTATGACAATTTTGAGAAATTAGCTATTGATGTTCAAACAATCCGTTGAAGCCTTTTTTATTGATTTAAATTAAATTGCACCGATTTGTTATTTATTCATATAACTTAAAGAAATTCATTATATCGAGAGTAACAAATAAAAATTATTTAGATAACATCATAAATATAATGAAATGATTAATGAAAAATGTCATAAAAAATATTCAATAAATCGAATTAAAGCTAATTCGACGATTCAATAAATGATGACGAAATTTCATCGTCATCTGCTACGCTTCTTCTGTAAAGGATTTGCATTTTATTTTCTTCGCGGTTACCATTCTCTTATAATGTTCTTTAAGATCATATAAAAGGAAAAAATATAAAATTACAATGATTCTCGTTTCTCTGTGCTGCGAAGAAGATGAAAAAATCATTGACAAGCATGACGAGCAAGAAAGAAAACACTTGAGGTGTCAATAACTGTATACTTTTATCATATAAGACTGAAACAAAACGCAGATGACAAGCGAGGGAACTGGCTTTTTGTTACGAAACAAACGCGAAGGAAAATTACTTTCCTGTCAGCGCGTCCATAAGGACGCAACTGAAAATTAGTGGTTGTGTTACGCGTGATCTTAGTGCGTGCATTATGGCGTGTTCTTGGTAGGCGAAATACATGCTGCTAGTCGAGAATGATGATTATCGATAATAAGATAGACCGCTGACTTTCTCCGTTTTCGAACGTTGGTGCGAAGTAATATTTAAGAAAGATCGAAAAGGGACACAGAGATTCCCATTGCTACATTCGTCAGTTCGAAACTCGAGACAATGGTTTACAATAAGAAAGATTCCGGTGGCTACATTCCTTTCTCCGCTCTGAAAAAGGATTTCTTACGTAGATATTTAAATTAACTAGTTCAATTCGGATTTAGTTACTGGAGTTAGGCTCACTAATAAAACGTAATTATATTGCACGCCATGATGCATGACGTTAGTGCATATCTGGCAAATGATCATATGGAACGAATAATTACACGCATGAACGTGTAATTGTAATGTTACCGGAATTTTTCTTAGGCGCAAAGCACACAAAGAAGAGGCACAAAAATTTGTTAGAAATCTACAGAGATTACGGAAATTCAAAACATATTTACATAATTCTTTTGATTGATACAAAAGCCACCTTTTTATCGAGTTTCTCTCTTTTCTCTTTAAAATTCGAACGAGTTCAAATATTGCTATCTTATAACGTCCTTGCATTTCCTTCTCGCAGAGTACGTTATTACATCAATTATGTACAGAAAATTATAAGTAATGTTTTTCGGCTCCAACGGCTCGACAAAAATTTTCCATGGCATAACATGCATAATGGAATTACACCTGTTTATCAATTGTGTAACGTTTGAAGAGAGAGTAATATTCGTGGATCGGTTCCTGTTTCCGATAATATATACGCTCGATATTCATTCCAGTTCAATAACTGTTACTTTCTTTCAGAATTGGTAGTTTGGTGTGCAGTCCACGAGGAAAATGGCAGGGTGACCTACCGTTTTGCGGTGAGTATTCACTTTCTTTTCAATCGATCCTTTCCAATCGAAGCTGAATAATGATATTCTGAGGCATAGTATTTCAATACATATTTTAATGAAATTGGTTAATTTTTAATGCTCATCGTTCGTAATATTAATTTTAATTATATTAATTATATACATCTTTATAATTCGCCCATCATCGCATTCGTTTTCTATCGGTCTCGATGACGGCAATCGACTTTCTCCGTTGAACGAAACGGAATTCATTTTCGTGATATGCCTGGCAGACATGGAGAGGGGTCGTTGAACGAGATTCGTATTTTCGACAGAGAAGACACCATACTGCCTGCCTTAAAATACCAATCAAGTTACTTTCCCTTACTTTATATAAAATGCCTCACTATTGCCTCATTAATTCTCTTATAAGAAAAAATTAACTATAATTTGTATTTTTTGTATTATTTATAATTTAACACAAAATATTTGAATAACACAATTATATATTAAATTAACACTCTATTAAATTAACACGGATAAATGGTAAAATTTCAATTCATACAAAGTTTTAGATTGATTTTTTTTTAGACAAATAAAATTTTTTACTGTGTATAGATAATTTTATAAAAATTTTATCATATAATAGAAAACTGTTTAATCACCAAAATTAAAATATCAATTTGCATTGCATAATTGTTAAAAATAATTATGCCAACAAATTTTTCGAACAAATTGCCCCGAAACATTTCTCGACCAAGAGATAATATAGTTCCGGGATATTTTTTAGAAAAATAATGTATACAATTTTAATTATAAGTTTCTCCGTATTATCCAATATAAATAATATTAGGTTGGTGACAATTCTTGTAAATTGCACGATTACCGTAAAAAATGACTTTGTTCTGACTTCCATGACTTTCCCTATATAAAAAGTATGACCGCAAGACAATACAATTGTCATTGTTCAACGGTAGCGGAACGATCCGCGTTATTTCCGTGTAATAACGCTTTTTATTATGGATCGCCACAAAAATTATTTCTAGAAACAAATATGCGTCGGAAAAAAGATACCGGTATATAATGTGAAACAATAGTGGCGAAATGGACATCTGACGGCTAAGCTAATCATCGAGGATAATTACTGTTATTGTCAAAAGCGTTCTGATATTAACGAGCATATTCATTTTGCCACTTGTTTGAGGATCGTGACTAAACTGTAATTAATAATCGTTACACAAGCGGCATTTCATGAACTCTATAACTATCAAAGAAGCAACATGCAGATATAAAAACTAACAATATAGAAGCTAACTGGAATTGTGATTCTTGTGGTTTGAATTAAGAGATACCGTAATGACGAAACTGCAATAGAATATTGTGCAATAGGTACGAACGTGGGTTTCCGTAAACCGACGAACCAATCAACGACCGTGAGGGGTGGAAACGCGAATCACGGTAATGATGGTGACTTCGGAAC
Source organism: Atta colombica (assembly GCF_001594045.1). NCBI lineage: Eukaryota > Metazoa > Arthropoda > Insecta > Hymenoptera > Formicidae > Atta > Atta colombica. The sequence continues at coordinate 750,848 of NW_017259279.1, read as the reverse complement.
GGAACATGATGGGAAAAGATGCACGGAAACTCAGAGCGAACCCAGTCCCTGGTGGAGAGTCGATCTTCTCAAGTCATATTCCGTCAAGGTTGTCCGAGTGACGACGCGAGGCTGTTGCGGTAAATTGTCCGCGTATTATTATATTTATTTTACATTTGAATCGATTAATAGAAACTTCATAAGTAAATTTTTATACAAATTGAGGTTAGGAGATTCAGAATTTCTCAGAGGCAGTACATAATTTCCTTCAAAAACTACATTAATCGCTCTTATTGATGATTAAATTATATTCAAATATATATATATTTGAATATAATTCATTCTGTAAATAAAATCTTTTTTCCGAAACAAAACTATACGAATAAATTCTTAATTTTAACATAGATAAAATTGAATAAAAAATAAAATAATTGAATATTTCAAAGATTCTCTTAAGTTTCTATCGTGCAACTACAAATTGGTTTAAGTCTAATAAGTACAGCCCCAGACAGCACACAATATTTATAAAATATTTATAAATATT
>NW_017259279.1:735997-750225 GCF_001594045.1 Atta colombica | reverse complement strand
ATATTTAATCTATATTTTAATAATATAATAATATAATATTTCGAATAAAGCTTTATATAAATGTATAAAATATTTATACAATATTTCAAAAAATAAATAGTAATAAATATTCTGTGCTGTTCTGGAGTTAGCTGGAGAAATGACTTATCGATTGCTCGGCAGGTCATCAGCCTCTTCAGGATATTGAGATAAGAGTGGGCAACAGCAGCGCTGAATTGCAGCGCAATCCTCTGTGCGCTTGGTTTCCTGGTACTATTGGTAAGTACTTTGAAAGAATTACAAACCGTTAGCAAAAGAATGTTCAGAATATTTCTGATGTTTATTATTGTATCTTTTCTTCACATACTAGAAAAATTTTATATTAAATATTGCAAAAATATAAAATTGATAAATTATTTTATGAATATAAAGACAATCTGCTATTTATTTTAAGTTACAGTCTATAATATATTTGAACTTTATTGACAAATTAAGTTCTAATTAATCCCTAAACAACGAAAGCAACTTAATTAAGACATATTGATAAATCAAATATATTGATAAATCAACTCGCAGAGGAGGGTATCACGAAGACCTTCATCTGTGCCAGAGCACTCGTGGGACAGTATGTTTTTTTACAACTAGTCGGTGTTGAGGGTAGCTTGAGCCTCTGCGAAGTGGAAGTTTTCGCTACTGACGGTAAGCTCAGAATTTTCATAAAGTTCAAATTCAAAAAGTTTTCTTCTAATAAATAGTATACGCTCATGCAATGAATTTTGCATTTATTAATTAAGGATATTAATAAATAATTAAGAATTAAAAAAGTCGAAAATCACCAGAAGCATACATTTATCAAAACGGTCGAGAAACGTTATTTATGAAAAATATTCAACAAATGTTCACAGAATTTTCAATAGATAGATGTGCGCATGCTAACACACCTGCCGACGCTGATTTAACTGCCTTCAATTCTACGTGTTACGAATTCATGGTGAAGAAAGGCGGTTCCTTCGAAGAAGCAAGAAATTACTGTAAAGGTCGTGGTGGTGATCTCGTTCACGGTTTCAAGGTTTTTACAATTCATTTTTTTAATTTATTTGCCTCTTTACAAGATTATTTTCTTGTATAGATTCTATTCTATATTAATAAATTTTATAATTCTTAAATATTTTAAATATTTATAAGAAATAAAGGCTCATAACAATCAAAGCAAGATCTTTAATGCTTAAATAATTTCATGTCAATTTGTCTATATATTAATATGTAATTAATAATGTATAACATATATACCTATATATGTACTCTATTTGTAGTTTGTGCGTCGAATTAATTTTTTCGGACTTAAAAACGCAGTTAAATTTTTGTAATAATACCACAATTAAATGTGATGCTCAATATATCTAAGGTATCTATTAAAAAAAATCTTAATATGCAGAAAATCTGTAAATATATTTATTTATTGCGGAAAATATTATCTTAGCCGGGAGTCGAATCTGGATCTCTATTTTCGTGCGTCCTAAGCCTTTTGGTGGTCTAAAGTTTTAGGATGCTCGCACAGACCACATTAAAATCTCTTTAATAGATGCATATAAAATCTCTTTAACAAAGCGTCAATTATGGCAGAGCATCATAATATTACTACAGTTATCTTACTTTAGCTGCATTTCTAACTCCGAAAAAAAATGAATTCGGCACTCAGTTCAAATACAATATATAATATATATGTATGTATGTATAATATGTACAAATTCATATGGGATGATGAAGCATTTAAAAATTTTGCTTCGACCGTTATAAGCCTTCATTTCCTATCAGTTTTCCTATTGTGTTTTCATATGTACGGTCCAATAAGATTCTTATTGTTTATAAGTATGTATATTAACAATATAAAACAATTTGCAAATAAGACAGTCTGTACAACAAGTCTATAAATCCTGCTATTAAAGAAAATAGAGTGCTACATATTTATGTTAAAAATAAACAAAGATCACTAATAGCAATTTTATATAGTATTATATATAGTCAAAAAAATTTATATCGCAGGGAATATCGTCTGTATTCATTCTGAATAACCTAGAAAAGCGGAAGGATAAGTTAAAGACCCAATTAGTCTGGATCGGGGCTCAGAAGGAACCACAGATTACGGCACGAACATGGCGATGGGTGGACGGTAAGTAGTTGAAATTTCGGCGAATTATTCCCATCGTCAACGATTATCCGTGGGAATCAGGCCGGGAGGGCGGAATTAGCTAACCTGGGATGAGATTCGATAACTCGATTGTCGATTCATTATCCGACAATTATTCGACAATTACAAAACAACTACACGACATCGTTATTTCGGGAGAGCAATTTCGTAAATTCGTATTCGAATTTCGCGTTCGATAAAACAACTGTCTCGTTCTGTATTGATGAGCCAATCGAGTATCATATAACCGTCATTTGAACAAATTGTATCGTAAGTAGAATTGAGTAGAATCATTATGAAATTATGCAATCGGAGCATTTTTGATAAATAATACGTGAAAATTTGTATAATCATTAAACATCGAATTTTTATGCAAATATTTTTTGCAGACATACACAAAATATGCAAATTTGTACAAATATGTAAATATGCACGATATGTGCAAATAAATATGCATCTTTATGCTTTCTTAATAAATTTCTATTTTGATATTACTTTCCAATCTGCTTTCCAAAAAAATATGAAATTGCAGATAAGAATCCAATGTCTAATAATCATATCCAATTCGACAGGAAATTACATCTTTTGTGTAGTACATGTCAATTAATAATTAATTATATATGTAAATTATATGTATATATTCTTATGTATCGTTATTAATATGATGCAAAAATGTACATAATTTATATAAATATAATTTATCATTATGCATTACAGATAACGATACAAAAATGCATATATGTATACAGAGCTATAAAGTGGGGCTATTCAATTTAAGCTTTCAAATAATATGAAAATTTGCAGAAAAATGTCTCACATACTCAATTAAATTACAAATATAATGTATTATTGAACTGTGTACTTATATTATTAATTATAAAATTATATTATTAATGTATAATTATTGAACACACATAAACGAAAAAATCTCTATCCTAATTTGCTGTTTCCTCACAAGATATAACACCAAAATAATAACAAAAGATCCAAATATCATATGTATACTGAATTAATATGTACTGATTTAATATCGAAATAAAATTAATCAACTGTATTATAGGCGAGATCGTGCAAAAGCCATCCTGGGGCAAAGACCAACCGAACAACTATAACGGAGAACAAAACTGCGTCGTACTCGATGGAGGTCGTGGATGGCTTTGGAATGACGTCGGCTGTAACCTCGATTACCTTCACTGGATCTGTCAGAGCAGTAAGTGATGTCGAAGAATTTTGTTTATGAACAAGAGAAAAATCCGGTTCGGGTATTCTCGCCAGAAAATTGGCCTTTTCGACTGCGAATTAAAAAAAAAAGAGAAAAACACGAGAATGTCTCATAAAAAAATACGCTTCGTCCATTCACAGGATCACCAACCTGCGGCAGTCCCGAAAAATCGGAAAATACCATAATTATAGGATCCAAGAGAACGATAGGCTCCACGATAGAGTATGTTTGCCCGGATGGATATATGCTAATTGGATCGAAAAATAGAATGTGCGAACCAAGTGGTTCTTGGAGCGGCGACGTACCCACGTGCAAATGTAAGTAACTCAATAGCGCTTCAAAGAAGTCCATCATATTCATTCGATTTCTTATCTGGCGCCGCTTTTATTACACGAAAATATACGTGTACTATATATTTATATTCTATTAATTAATTCTTTTAAACTTTCTTTTAAACTCTTGTTGATCACTATCTAAGGATTATAAACGTAATTAGCGTTGAATATAATTTAATCTTGGATCTATATTTTGTATAAATATCGCTTGATTTTACGATAATTTCATACAATTTCTCAAGATGTATTATTTAATAGTGTCAAATCTATATTATATTTTGTACAAATAATGTAAACTACGTACGTCACGCGTGACTTCAGTCATTTTTTGAATATTTTTGCAGTCGTCGATTGTGGCACGCTGCCGAACTTAGAAAACGGCGCTATCATGCTATTGGACAACAGAACCACGTACGGTGCTTTTGCGGATTATAAGTGTAAAGAAAATTTCACACTGAAGGGTGATATGAGAAGAAGATGTGGCGACGGCGGTATCTGGAGTGGTCACGAACCCCAATGCTTGTGTAAGTATATAATTTACACACATTATCTACTTTCGATATCCTCCGTATATAATTTTTCGAAAGGGATGTTAAATACATTTAACTATTAAAATATTTTTTTAAATATATTCAAGTACAAACATTTTTTAATAAGTTATTCATAAATATGTGCGTGATATTTTAGTAAATTTTATCATAAAAGAGAGGAAGAAAGAAAGAGAAATCCTACTTAATAATTATAAATATAAATAATTATAAATAGTATAATCAAATATTTGTCATTTATTTTTATCTGATGTCTAGATAATTGTTTAAAGTTTATGACAAAAAAGCACGTATCTATCGATAAAGGCGTATTCTGAATACGGATTTATATGTACAAAATCATGTAATTATAAGTTATAAATTATAATTAGAAGAAAATTTCATGTTAACGTGCTTAAATGAAATCGCATTTCTAATCATTACATAACTAATTACAGTCGATTGGTGTTCTGAACCACCGGAAGTGAATGGTAGCATCGTAACAACTAACGGAAAAAGAGCGGGTTCCACTGCTACTTACTCTTGTCAAAATGGATTTATTTTATTTGGAGATAATGTGAGTCCTAATCATTAATTTATAATTGTCATAATGTTATTGCGAAACTTTTTTTCTTAGGAAAAAATTGCTGAATGCGTACCGCGGTTGCCTAAATCGTATCTCAACAGTATTTTATATCATTACTTAATATAAGCAATTACTTTTTATGTTAAAATAAGCATTGCGATTCAATCAGAACTAGCTTGATCACAACGCTTGTGACATACTTGCGACGATGCAATGCGATTAAGTAATGTAGAACCAACTGTTTACATCTGCTGATGGAATGGTCCATCGCAAAATAGTTTGGATAGTCGTCAAAACGAGCATGAGTCAAAATTAATAAAATGCACATAATTTTAAACATTAAGAATAGAGATTAAAATCTTTGATATTAATGTTCGTATAATATTTCTTTTGTTTCTGTATACGAATTAATTAAACAACCAGCTTGGGTTGTAATCTCTTTGGTCTTTTTCGAAAAATTTTTTTTAATTTTTGAGTTTTTCATTATATATTTATTATATATTTATTTAATTTTTAAAAATTTAACAGGTTACATCTTGCCTTATGCGTGCTAATACTTCAAAAAAATCAGGTACATATAATGTTAATTTTTGATCAGTTTAACAAATAGATTAACATAACTAATAATAATGTAATTATGTGGCAGTTTTATTCTGAATTTATTTTCACTAAAATTCATTATAGAATATTTTACATTCACTGTATATGCAATTATTATAAAAATTAAATTGATTTTTATAAAAATAAATCTTTCAAGTTTTCTGAATCGTACTTCCAGAAGATAAGACTGATAATTGATAATAATAAATTCAATAATTGATATGAATACAAAATTTATTACGAAAATAATAAATTCAAGTCAGTTTTATGCTTTTATTGTTCTTATGCTTTTATTATTATTCTTTATCAATTATTAAATACTTGATCTTTTGTTTTAGATTAATAAAATTAAAAATTAGTTAATTATCATTAATATTAGTTAATGATTTTTTATCAATCTGATGTATTTTTAATTATTTTCATTCATAATAAAAATTTGATACTTTCAAAGAAAATACGATTTAGAAAACCTATAGATATGATTTTAATAATTGGTTGTCTAAATTGTCTTTTGCAACATATTACAAAAAGATAATTCATCATAAATTAAATTCTTGTTAATTAAACATGTATAAATATAGATGCCTGAAACATCAAGCTACAATTTCCAATGTTCACTTGCGCACAAATCAGCACCATGGAAAATATAAGAAAAAATTGCTTAAGTAGTACGCATTTGGCAATTCTTTTCTATGTATAATTTATATTAAATTAAATAAGTTATAAATAATGTAATATAATATCTAATATTTTGTTAATTTATAATTGCGATTCTTGGATTGATAATGAAGGTCCTCACGTGCAATGTCGGTGGCGAATGGTCTGGCAAAGCGCCGCAATGTCGATTTGTTGACTGCGGGGCTCCGGCCCAAATCGAGTTTGGAACCATTGTTCTAATTAACGGTACGACCACGGTAAGCAGCTTAGCTGTATACACATGTCAACAGGATTATTGGTTGGTAGGCGAAGGAAAGCAAGAGTGCACCAAAGAGGGCAAGTGGAGTCACGATACACCATCATGCGAGCGTAAGAATCATTTACTAAACATGTTACCTAAAAATTAATTTGCCGAAGAGACTGAGACTCCTTCCTATGCAAAAAATAATTTAACTATTTTCATAAAAATTAACGCTACGATCAATTTACAAACAGGAATAATTTTTTTTTCACACAGAGAACATATATGTTTGTCTTATTATTTATTTATAATTTTACGTAGCAATTAGCTTACTTAAACAAAAATGAATTTATTTTATAACGACAGAAATAATTTTACAAAAAGTACAATTTTAGTGAGAAAACAAAAAAACCTGTTGCCTTCGTTTATTTAGTTCAGCACAATTTTAAGAAGATAAATATCTTTTTGCAGTAATAACATGTGAAGAACCAGAAGTGCCCACCGGAGGATACGTAGTAGGATATGATTTAAACGTTCACAGTGTTATCGAATATCACTGCGACGTGGGCTATTTGCTTCACGGAGAAGCGAGACATTCGTGTGGCAAAGACGGCGAATGGACGGGAGAAGTTCCGATCTGCGAGTGTAAGTCATTTTTCTCATATCTCTTTTCCATCGAAACCGTTCGCAATATATAATATAATCTTGTTGAATTATGAAAGGAGTAACTTAAATCAAGTGTATATGTGTGCGTGTGCGTGTGTGTGTCTTTATTGTCGATAGCCTTCATCCTAAACGAGATCTCCTTCGGAGATAGCTTATTAGCATAAGCAAATAGGAGTATATTATAATTGAATCAGATTTCAAGCAATATTAGCTATTTCATTTCATTACTACACTTAGAAATTAAAAATTATTTAATATTTAACATTTTTTTTTAGATATATTATGTAATTCTGATAAATTAAAATTAGCGCTTTTATCAAAAATTAAAACAGAATATTTCAAATGTTAATAAAAGTCAATTTGAATTTTATACCTTGTAGAATAAGCAATATTTACCCCGAATACAGACTTTTTTAGTGACTTCTACATAGAATATATACTGATATTTAATATACAGGTTGTTTGGTAATTCTCTGAATAATGTTCGTAATGCTTCTGAGCGGACTAAACTGAGTCTTTATCATTACCAGACATCCTATATATTTCCTTGACAATTTAATTTGTGATAATACTTTTCTAAAATTATTGATTGAAATCATTATCGTATAGATATCAACTGTGGCAAGGTTCTTCCAATTTTAAATGGTGCAGTGGACTACGCGAACGATACGACTCATCTTGGCAGCGAAATCACGTATAGTTGTACAAGGAATTACAGACTGAATGGAATTTCGAGGAGATACTGCCTCGATAATGGTCAATGGAGTGACGCTACTCCGAAATGCGAAGGTAATTGCACTTACAATTAGACTAAACAGAGTAGAATTTGGAATTAAGCGATCGAGAAGAATCAATCATAAAAATTTGTATGTACATTTGTATGTACATTTGTATTATATTTTCTATCTTAGAAATTCGTTGCCCGGAGCCCGTATTGGCGGAACATGGAATTCTCTCGGTTACTGGAAATGATCGAATGTACGGAAGAACATTGATTCGCACGGGAACCGCGGAGAATTCGAACACGGGCGCGACTTCATACAAGATTGGGGCCCTGGCGAAGTATAGATGCGAAAGAGGATACAAAGTAGTTGGAGAACCTTTATCTACCTGCGAGGAGAATGGAAAGTGGAGTGGCGAAGTACCACAATGCGTCTGTAAGTATCTCTAAATATCCTATTCATCGAAAAGTCCATTTTAGCTGTTTATATGTTAAATTATATAGTTACAATAATGAATAAATGATAATTGTTGACGACTTATAGAAACTCGTTTTTATTCTTTATAATCAAATAACTGATTGTTTAAAACGGTAATATACTGTGAAATATTATAAATTATACAATATTTGTCACAATCTCGTAATCGAAGAATCAGTTCACGATATTTACATGCGAATAAATGTAAAATATCTAATACAAGCGTTCGTTTCGACAGATGTCGATTGTGGTAAACCCGAACACATTCAACATGGACGTTATACATTGACATCGAATGCAACGTATTATGGAGCAGCTGCACTTTATGAGTGCGATGGCAATTTTGAGTTAGATGGATTTGCTAGAAGATTATGTCTTGAAAATGGCACTTGGAGCAGTGATACCCCCGTTTGTAAAGGTCGGTCGAAGATACTTAATTCTCCAAAAGATTGTGAAAGATATTGTGAAAGATAAATAACGAAATCTTATTATGTTTTGATTTTAAATTAACTTTGATCTTATATTAATGATTTTATTTGAAAATATATTCGCTTAGCGGAATTAAGAGATGGCAATGAGTCGTTAAATTGTATAAAGTATTAATTACAATGTTACAGAAATACGGTGTAGAGATCCGGAGAAAATTGGTGTGCTATCAACGCAAGTGTCGACTCATAGTGTAGGTGGTGTAGCACATTATAGTTGTCCACGTGGGTTTTATATGGAGGGAAACGAAACTAGAATCTGTTTGCAAAGTGGATCTTGGAGTGGAACAACGCCTGCTTGTTTTTGTATGGAATGTCTCAATTAATTATTTTTATTTTCAATATATGTATATAAAGTTACAATGTGTACTGCCAGAAATAAATTACAACATCAAGAAGAAAATATCATTTTAATATGAAAATCTATAAATATGTTAGGGAGAACGATGTGAATAAATGATTAAGATTTTTTAAAAAAGATTTATTGCACAATTTGTTGAAAAATATTAAATTTTATGATACTCTAATAATCTTAATATTTTATACAATCTAATATTTTATAAATCAAAACTGAAAACTTGATGTTACTTTGCATTTGATATTACGAATTTCCTAAAACTTTTTATGTCATAATCAAATTATTTTTATAAATTCTGTCCCCCCATACTGGATCCATTATTTTGAATTTTCATTTTTAATCTCAGATTCGAATAAAGCATTATCAAATTACCCCATAGACCAAGTTTCATAAAAATCAAAGTAATTTACTAAATAAAAGGGGAGAAACAGAACTGTCCATCCACAAAGATTTAAAAGTTCATACTAAACATAAATTTCTGAAATTTTAATCGTTTATTTATATTGTTCCATGAATGATAATAGAATTTCGTTCTTAATCGAATATCTATTTTTTGGTGTTGCAATTTTAATTTCTGGCAGCGTATTTATTAAAATTTAATAAGAAATATTTAGTAAAAAATATTAATAATCTTCATCATAATCAAAATTCCCATTATATGAATATAATTTCGTTATATGAAAGAATAAAAAATATTTTGTGAATAAATTTTGAAGATATTAAATTTTATATCAATCATTATAAATAATTTTATATACATATAATAATAAATTAATAAATATATAACTAAGTATTATGATGAATCAGAAGAATTTAAAATTCATTCGCAATATCTTTTTAGCGATTGATTGTAAGCATCCAGGACCGATAGAAAACGGTAGAGTGATAGTAGTGAATGGATCGACGACTTACGGAGGAGCCGCGGAGTATCACTGCCTACCACAGTACGAAAGGAATGGCATATTTCTAAGAAAATGTTTGGACACAGGATATTGGAGCAGCGAGGAACCAAAATGCGAATGTAAATAAAAGATACCAATATCATATCTTTGAAATGTGTATCTAAATAATATCGCTTTTGAGATATGATATTTTTATACTATGATAAATCTTCAAATTTTATCGGCTAATTTCCAAAGTTTTTTAAAACTAAGTATTAAAAAAAATCTTTCATCAAAAACCTATTGGCAGATTACTCAAAATAAACTTATTAACGTTACGAATTGTTTATTTTACCCGTCGAAGAAATAAATACGATGAAAAATTTGAATCAGTTACATGATTGTTGTTTCGCAGTAGCCACGAATGAGATAGCAGAACCTCAAGGTGTAGGCACGAGCGTTGGTATCGGAGCTGGTGTCATTATCTTTATATTGATTATCCTCGGATTAATTTATCTTAGGCTGTGAGTACTGTTTCTCGAGATAATATGTACATTTTGTTCAAAACATTTACAAATTATATTCGTAGGCGAAAAGCTACGCCAGTCAAAAACACCGAAAATGTTCAAGCTGCGGAACGAAAAGAGGATCAAAACGCCGCTGTAATGTCTTACGCGACATTGAATGACGGCACGCATAATACCATGTACGAGAACGTCCCCGAGGATGGTCTCTATGATAATCCGTACAGTCTAGGTGGCAACGCATACAGGTAAATAACTGTGTAAAACAATTTAAAGAGACGCATCAATTCGATTCGTACACTGTAGAAAAGTATGTAAAATTACATGAAGAATAGGTGTAAAAAATAATATATGGAAATATATAAAATTATTTTTTTTTTAAATTAATACTTTTATTTCTAATTGTGTAATATTGTCCGGAAAGTTCGTGCTGCAAAAGATTTAAATTTAATAAATGAAATTAAAAATTTAAATCTTCTGCGTTTCAATTTTCCTTCAAAATCGGCACGACCCAATTCCGGACAATCCAATAAATAAATTTTTATGTTTGACAGAAAATTACACAATAATAATAATTTTATAATTTCTATGTAAATGTATAAATTTTTGTGATATCATATAACATAATGATAATATATAATAATATTTATATACATTTTTTTTATACATATCAAAAAATAACTTAAGAAAAATTTTATGAAATTCGTTAGCGAATTAAAATGTAAAGATTTCTATAAATTTAACTTTCATTGTAAATTTACTTTCGCCAATTGTTTAATTACTATAAAAAAAACAATATTATTTGTAAGTTATGACTTTACGCATTTATAAAGATATATTTTTAATAATGGATCCTAAAATTATCCATTATAATTGTTGTAATTTTACATGTAATTTTTTTACAGTATAAAATGCAATTATCCCATATTTGTTCGAATCTGTCACGTTAAATAACAACCTCATGAAATCAACTAATATTAATCCTTTGAGGATCGGAGCTTTCTAATAAAGTAACTTAATAAAAATCTTCCTTTCTAAAGAGAATTGAATTCGATTCTGATTTCAGAATTCTAAAATTTAAATTGCAAAAAAATAATCGGATTATGCAACTCGGTTTTAGAAGATTCTTAATATTTCTGAATGATTTGAATACAGCCTAAATATAGAATATAGAATAAAAATATCGAATTTTAAAAAGACAGTAATCTCTATGAAGAAGGCTCTGTCACAATGTTCAAAATCAGAGTTTGAAAGTCAGTTTGGAAATTAATATCTATTAACTATTTACATAACATTACATTGAAGAGCTTCAAAGCAAAATTGGAAACTTGATGTTACTTCGAAATTAAAAACTTTCTAAAATCGAGTATTATAGTCAAATTACTTTTTCGAAATTCCGTTCATATTAAAGCTACTTTTTTGAATTTTTGAATTTTTACCTCAATTCGAATAAAGTTTTCCTTCTTATCAAATTATCCTATAGGCCAAATTTTATAAAAATTAATGATGAATGGAATTTATGAAATAAAAGTGCGACTCCAAACGAACTCGGTAATATATTCGGTATATAACATAAAGAGATAATTACTTAAAGCTATCTTAAAATATATAGACAGTGAATGGAAAATTTATTAAGGTGTATAATTTATTAAGATGTATACACACAAAAAAACGGCTATGGTTGCCACGATTAAAAGTCGTCCGTCAATTTTTTACTTACAAAAACTGCAATACGATTGTGATAACATATATTAACGATTATAATTTTAAAGAAGAATTCATCTACTTTACGGTTATGACAACCAGATATATTGATAGGCGAAAATCATTACTTCCAGTTGTGGCAGCCGTAACATTTTTTTCTGTGCGCGAAATTTATTTTCTAATTATTAAATAAATAAAATAAAAGATAAATAAGATTGATATCGTGTTATAAATTGATATGTATTCGTAACAGATACGGCGGTCATTCAAGAAGAATGTATGGCAGATCCGGACATTATGAGGCCGAACCAGTTTCCAACAGAAACGGAATCACTATCAACGGAGTGTCTGTGCGATAGCTCGTAATTCTATCACCACGGCTTTATCTTTCTCGATGTCGAGAATCGCATGCAGAAAACTGCCGATCTTTGGCGCACTTCCGCCGTTCTCGAGACGTGTACAGAAAACACCGAAGAATTTATCATTATTTATATAACGCCTGCTAAAGGCGCAATAATTTATGTAAATAATTCATGAAAACGAGAGAAGGAGAAATGTGTGGAAAGAATTACACACCGACGAGATTTTTTTTCTCTGAGGATCAACTGTTTTGTATGATTCTGTATATACGGTGTATCAATCATTTAGGTTTATTATACGTAGGCTCTAAGTAACATGTTGTAGCGTAAGTTTACATTGTGCGAATAAAGAAATCAATGATCTTGTTATAAGTTCACACTTTGTCACACATTATCTCGCTTAATATCCTCTTCAAATTTAATTTTCTAAAATTTTTCTATTTTCTAACACTAATCTTTAAAAATTTGGATAAGAGTCACCAGAAAATCAAGCATATCTAACTAAATTTATCCGAATACACGATATCAATCAGTTTTAACTTGTTTATTTTAAGGAAACGAATGTATGCAATGCTATACATACATGTGTCCATATATTGTTAATAAATTCATGCATATATGTATTCAGATATGTACATAACATACTAATAAAATTAGCATACATCCGTTACCTTAATAAAAATGTTGGTTCATCACTCACCGACCCGATGCGCAACAGTGGAGTTACATCTGCAACGATGATTCTGTAACAAATAAATTAAAATCTAAATTAAAACAGAGTAAAGAAATAATCACTACTTAAAAAAATAATTGCTATATGAACGCATGCAGTTTGCTGAAAAATAATCATGAAAATAAAATTGTTGTCAGCATCAAACTTTGTACCCATTGCTTAATTAGATATAAAATAATTATATATTCTCTCAAACAATTATATGTATTCTTTAAAGAAGATCTTAGCAAAAATAAATTTGTATAAAATTTTAAAGTAATTTTTTTTTGTACAAAATTTCAAAGTAATTATTGGGTTGTCCGGAAAGTTCGTGCCGATGTTGAAGAAAAATTGAAACGCAGAAAATTTAAATTTTAATATACATTTATTAAATTATATATTATAGGTTAATCGGCATAAACTTTCCGGACCAATAGTAACGGAAATGTAGTAGTTTCCTTATAACTCTCGAAATAATAAAATAGTGAATGAAGACAAATAAGAGTATAACAATTGCAATTGTTGTAGCGTAATTAAATAATACTGCACTGAATAACAATATTATTTAATTACGCTACAATAATTGCGTTATAATCTTATTTGCTTTCATTCACTATTTCAAACTAATTATTAAGTAACTCTCCTTTTGTCTAATTTTAACAAGTTGAAAATTACTTAAAAATTTTATACAAATTTATTTTTGCTAAGATCATCTTTAGAGAATATAATTATTTCAGAGAATATGTATGATTATTTTATCTAAATTTTAAGTACCTTTTCTTTTATCTAATGTAGATAAAAAGAGAGTTACTTAAAAATCACTTAAAAATTTTATACAAATTTATTTTGCTAAGATTTTCTTTAGAGAATACATATATAATTATTTTAGAGAATATCTATAATTACTTTAGACAGTATATAATTATTTTATATAATATATAATTATAGAATATATAATTATTAAAATATATAATTATATATAATATATAATTATATATAATTATA
>NW_017259279.1:727990-734658 GCF_001594045.1 Atta colombica | reverse complement strand
AGCAACATTACTATTCCGTTATGAAATTAATCATCAATCCGCGTTCGTAAATCTCATTTTCGTAGATTAATGCGCAACACCCGGAACGATGCCATGCGTGCGTCTCCCTTCGCGGTCGCCGAGCGAATGCCGAAGTGATGACGTAGCCAACCACCGCGGCACCGCCACGCTCACCCCTCCCCTTCTTTTCGCCGCGCGACTTTTTCTCGCGCTTTTTGCCTGCTTTTTGCGCCGTTTAGATTATACCTAACTGCGTATGAAAAATATTAACGGTTTATTCAATTATTATTCGCATTTTGACAAACGGGTATTGTCGTACATTTCGCGCTTTGCTCTGTGGCAATTTCTAGGGCATTTCTAGCCCTTGTTAAATCCTGTATATGTTATAATATTTGAGCGGTTCTTGTAATTAGTACTTGTGTTTGCGTGGAGTATATATTCGACATTCCAACATTATGTCTCAATTTTTATTATTCTTTTAAATGATTCATAAATAATTAAGTAAAGGTTGATAATATTCTATACATCTTTTATCTAAAGATACATGCGAATTTTATTAATATTGCGGAACAATTTGCGCTAAATGCAGCTTTGGCTAAAAATATTAAATATCTTGCGAATCATTATTTAATTTTTTCAGCTAGATTGGCATTATACGTAAATTTCCAGAATTTTTAAAACACAGAATGATTTACAGCAATAGCAGTGTCATAAATTAATTTATTAGCTGAAAAAATACAAGAACTGCTCAAATATTATAACATATACAGGATTTAACAAGGGCTAGAAATGCCCTAGAAATTGCCACAGAGCAAAGCGCGAAATGTACGACAATAACCGTTTGTCAAAATGCGAATAATAATTGAATAAACCGTTAATATTTTTCATACGCAGTTAGGTATAATCTAAACGGCGCAAAAAGCAGGCAAAAAGCGCGAGAAAAAGTCGCGCGGCGAAAAGAAGGGGAGGGGTGAGCGTGGCGGTGCCGCGGTGGTTGGCTACGTCATCACTTCGGCATTCGCTCGGCGACCGCGAAGGGAGACGCACGCATGGCATCGTTCCGGGTGTTGCGCATTAATCTACGAAAATGAGATTTACGAACGCGGATTGATGATTAATTTCATAACGGAATAGTAATGTTGCTTAAATCTAAGGTGTGTACTAAGAATTATATTTCAATCTTTATTGCTTTCTTTGATAATTTACAGTCGAATAAAGTTGAATAATAAGTTATACATTTCTGAAATAAAGATAAACGCAAACATTTTTTAAATCATAAAACAATTTGGACCAAATATAACAATGGATATAAATAGAATTTTCATATTATACATTTACAGATATATAAATTAGAGATATCTAAGGGCGATATTCATAGTCCGGTCTTATTTCAAGACTATCTTAAGTAATGTCTAATATGGCTCTCTGATTCGTGATTTTTCTTAAAATTGTACTTAAGATGTCTTGAATACATATAAGCTGTAACTATGAATATCAGCCTAAGATATAATTATGCGCGTAACGAATTCAAGAACTAAAACGTAAATCATATAATAAATCGATAATAAAGCATCGTGTAATTCATCGAAGAATATTAAAACGTAATAAAACGAGTAGATTATTTTACTAATTTTAAAATATACGTTAACGGTAATATTTCGACAGTTGATGATCGGCGCGCGACCTTGAAGTGGGGAAGGCACGGGGTGGCACGGAGCGGCGCGTCATGTTTGTGCGTAGTTTCCGTGCAGTCATTCCCTTACCGAAGCTCGTACAGGCAGATAGCTGTGTCGCGTGCCGCTCTTCTTTACATTCCTTTTTGAAACGTAATCGTGCAAAATGCTAAATATAATACGAAACTTTATGAATAATTAATCATACTAACAATCGTATTATGTGAATATTCATAAAATACAATACTTTCGTATTATATCTAGCATTTTTAACAATTATACTTTTCAAAAAGAAATGTGAAGAAAAAAACGGCACGCGACACGGCTATTTTTTTGTACGAATGGTATCACACGATAAAAAAGCAATGATAATATGAATACTCTCGTGCAAAAAAAATCATATTCTTGCTTTCACAGTTTAATAATTAATTTTTTATTTTTGTACACCTTTCGTTATATGATCCGTTTAAAAATTAACCGTTACTTTGGAGCTATTTATCGGTAATAAAAAAAACATTTATCTTTTTTATTAATCCCTAGCTTATTTCATTCTAGACTTTAATCATATCTTACAGACATCATCTATGTACAAATAAAAGATTCAGCCCTTTTATCTGACTTTATTTTATTTCGCGATGATAATGAATTGCAGACGTGATATTCATTTCTAAAAGTTAACCGATTGCATAGTATTGTAATATAGATGATAGCTATATATTACATTTTTCAGATTATCTTCCCTCTCACGGGTACACCTTGACGTGGTGAGAGGGTTCAGTATCCAAAGGATATTTACACGAAAAGAATGGTTTTTCTCAAACATCTAAATTTTCGGATATGTCTGAATGTATAGCTAGATAAATTTTTAGATATTGAGTAAAATCATTCTCTTTGTGTAAAAATCTAATGGGGAAGCTAACTTCGCCGATTTAAAAATGAACGAACCGCAGCCGGTTCGTCGCGTCGCGCGTTTCGGGAGTGCTTATAATTATATATAATTATATATTATATATAATTATATATTTTAATAATTATATATTCTATAATTATATATTATATAAAATAATTATATACTGTCTAAAGTAATTATAGATATTCTCTAAAATAATTATATATGTATTCTCTAAAGAAAATCTTAGCAAAATAAATTTGTATAAAATTTTTAAGTGATTTTTAAGTAACTCTCTTTTTATCTACATTAGATAAAAGAAAAGGTACTTAAAATTTAGATAAAATAATCATACATATTCTCTGAAATAATTATATTCTCTAAAGATGATCTTAGCAAAAATAAATTTGTATAAAATTTTTAAGTAATTTTCAACTTGTTAAAATTAGACAAAAGGAGAGTTACTTAATAATTAGTTTGAAATAGTGAATGAAAGCAAATAAGATTATAACGCAATTATTGTAGCGTAATTAAATAATATTGTTATTCAGTGCAGTATTATTTAATTACGCTACAACAATTGCAATTGTTATACTCTTATTTGTCTTCATTCACTATTTTATTATTTCGAGAGTTATAAGGAAACTACTACATTTCCGTTACTATTGGTCCGGAAAGTTTATGCCGATTAACCTATAATATATAATTTAATAAATGTATATTAAAATTTAAATTTTCTGCGTTTCAATTTTTCTTCAACATCGGCACGAACTTTCCGGACAACCCAATAATTACTTTGAAATTTTGTACAAAAAAAAATTACTTTAAAATTTTATACAAATTTATTTTTGCTAAGATCTTCTTTAAAGAATACATATAATTGTTTGAGAGAATATATAATTATTTTATATCTAATTAAGCAATGGGTACAAAGTTTGATGCTGACAACAATTTTATTTTCATGATTATTTTTCAGCAAACTGCATGCGTTCATATAGCAATTATTTTTTTAAGTAGTGATTATTTCTTTACTCTGTTTTAATTTAGATTTTAATTTATTTGTTACAGAATCATCGTTGCAGATGTAACTCCACTGTTGCGCATCGGGTCGGTGAGTGATGAATTAACATTTTTATTGAGATAACAGATGTATAATAATTTTATTAGTCTAATTTCATTTCGATTTCGATCAGTTTTGGTCAAAATTAAGAGAAAATTTCGATAATTAAACTAAAATTACGAAACAATAAGGAGTTCAAACTTGAGAATCAAAAGTAGAGTCGAAACACGATTTATAGGAAAACAAAGATCTCTTTTATATGGAGCACTTGATATGCGTATTAAATATATATATAGTCACTTTCTATTAAATTATATCTTAATTTCAACAGTATAAAGACTGATGTACTAAATTGGTACAATTTATGCATCAAAATTATTAATTAAATATAATACACATAATGTCATGTATATATGTTTACACATATCTCAGTGTCAAGTGCACTATATAAATTAAGCCATTATTAATTGATATTTTTACTCACGGTATTGATAAGAATGACAAGTCTAATAAATGACAAATATATTTTACTGTCTAATGCGATTAAAATAACAATGTCGTACAAATAAAATATATTTATATCTTCTGTTAAAATTATTTTCATCAAGACTTTTTCTGCCATCAAAAGATAAAATTACAGAACGATATATGTATTAGTCTCGCTCATGGCCTTATATGGTCGCGAGTCGGTACAAGATGCATTAAATGACCCATGTATGGCAGCGATTCTCGATACAGGGCTGTAATAATCACGGACTATGCCTAAAAAAATTCTGATTAAATGAATTATATTCCACATTTTATATGAGCTATGGCTATATATCGCAAATATTCTTTTCAACAATCTATATACATTATATTATTTCTAGTAATCACGATATGATTATCATTTTGCTGTTTGTCACAATGTTTTAATAACATGAAATATCTCGATGTAAATATTAGCCTTCTTTTTAGTTGCACATAGTTCATCTTTTTTCTTTTTCTTTTCAATGTGAAGAGAAAAGGAAAAAAAATGAATCATGAAAAACAACTTAATGTATTTTTGATTCAGAGATAATGTTAAGACTGATTCCCTTATTCATAAGGATTATTATCTTACAGTATAGATAAAATACCTATTTTCAATAAAAATTATTTATTGAATAATAATAATAATGATAATAATAACAAAAGATAAACATATTTTGCATTTTCTATTTAAGAAGTGTGATTATTCGTATAACGATTTTTGATCGATTCATTTCTGCTTACAAGATGCAATACTATTTTGGATGCTAAAAATTAAAGATATAAAAATAAGATTCATATTTTATTGAAATTTTAGTGATACTCAACAAAAGTTTTTTCTTGATTTATTGTGCGCAAATTCATTAATTCATAAATCATTCAATCAATAATCAGCTTAAACAAATGCACAGCGCATTCAAAATGTACGTTTCCAAATAAAAAAAACATAAAAATATGTATTTTTTTTATTGAATATTGTGTGTTTTATTATTACGAGGAATGCAAATTAAAATTTTTAATTATTTATTTGGATTTGATTATTTACTTCTATTAATGAAATATAATTTTAAAGATAAGGGGCTTCCTGAAAGAATGTAACCCGGGGCTGTAACCCTCTCTCCTTAACCCCCCTTAATCTGGCGTGTAAGAAACTTTTATAACTAAAAAGAACATCTTATCTACATACGCTTTTAAGAAACTCCAGATTAAAATTCCATTCAAGAATTCCATTTTCATCAAAACAAGATTTTTTTTATCAGCTTATTTTTGTTTTTTCATTTTCGATCCAAATAAGGAGCATTTATACTGGCCATAACCATATGCCGTATGTCGTAATTTGTAAGAATTGATTAGTCACAGTTGAATATTCTTCTCTTACAGCCAAATGAGCAGGAAATATCCGACTGTGTGATTGGTCAATTCTTATAGATTACGATATATGACATACGGTTACGGCCAGTATAAATGTTTTCTTACTTTTTGTACGTGTTCATCAATAAAAATGCGATTTAAACAAGAGACCTTGAACAATCATCAAATGAAAGAGCGATTCGCGAATATTCTGCGAAGCAGGGGAAAAATTGGATCCTGACCGATGAATTCTTTTCGATCCGCGATTTTCGCGGCTTACGATTCCGTTTTCCTGCCTTCCAGCGCTTCCAGCAGATGGTGCTGGCTCAACAGGCTGACAGCGGGTGTGGTGAATAACTACGGAGTGATTCGTGAAGTGATTCACAGTGTGCTTTGTGAGGCTAAGATCCGCTCTAGCTTTAAGCCCTATTTTCTCTCGGTTGCTATTGCTGGTAAGTATGTTTTTTATTTCATTTAAATCATGGAATAATAGGGCCGAATGAACAAGTTTCCATCCCTGAATTGTAGTACGCGCGACGATGTTTCAGACAGAGAATCTCATTCTCGAAAGGGCGGCCATTGTCGTTCGCAAAGCATTTGATGCTTTCTAAAATCTCATTTGGCTTGTAAGACCTAGAATTATTATTTCTATTAGAACAGGATTAGGATGAGTGACGAATCGGCGATGTTTCTTGGCCAGGTTATGTATCGATCGGAGAGATGTATGTGAGGAAGCGTGTATAAACACAGACAAGTACAGCGCTGTAGATAATAGAGGACGCAGTGAGTGCAATGCATTCAAGATCGGTGCGATTATCATATCATGCTAGTCTCTTGATGCATTGTTGAAAATAGAAATATAAAAAATTTTTTTGCCGTGGACATAAGTTTATGACGAATCAGACTAAATTTTGTCAATTGTCAATTGTCCGACTTGCAATGCGCCAAAAGTCTACGCTAATCGCGACGGCACTGGGTGCGAGAGAGATGCGAGATTCGAAGGAAAAGTAGGACGCGATTCGAGAAATAAATGCATGCTTGAGCAGACTATTGCAACTGCAAAATTCATGAAAGACGATTACGAAAGAAATTTCGTTTATAAATATATAAATTTATTAAATTTCAAAAGAGTATATATTTTTGTTAATTAAAAATTTTAGGTAGATATACAGAATATTTTTATATA
>NW_017259279.1:723320-727890 GCF_001594045.1 Atta colombica | reverse complement strand
GTGAGATAAAATAAAAAAGGCTACGCACACTAAAGAAATACAAAATTTTTAATAAATATTTTTAATAAATATTTTTTATTCGGGTTATAATATCTAAGTATTTTCATAACATTTATAAATGTTCATAATCTGAGCAATCTAAGATCACAAAAATATTTTTAAAATATTTGTAAAATTTTTGTGGTCTTAGGTTGCTTAAATATTGCATAAATATTTATATTATAATATATAAATATTATGACATAAATACAAATATGAAATATTTATTGAATTTTATAAATATGGTGCTGTTTGACTAAAACGATCTTAAATATAAGAAATTTGAGTATGAATACTGCTCTTAAGGAGATCGGAGTGGAATTTATTTACCGTACTCAAAGTCGTGTGTAAAAGATATTTAAAAACATGAGAAGAATGATAACTCCTTAGAATGCATTCGGAGAAACACTATTAGCGCTATTTGTTCTATTCTGTATTCATCGTTCATTAGACATAAAACAAAGATACAGTTATACAAATAGCGCTAATAGCATCTCCCGGATTCTTAATCGTGTCTTCTGTCTCGTCCAAGTATTATTTTTAACCCCTTTTTCGGTCACGTCGGGTATCATGAACTAATTATTCGAAAATAAATACCGATGATGATGGCGACTTGGCAACTCGGATCGTCTCATCGCGATATTCATTTTAATTTAAAAACAATGCATCTTTGTTTCGCTAAAATCTACAACGGGAATTTATGACTATGGAAAAAAAGAGATCGTGATTTATTTTTAAGCACACAAGTCGATTTTTGTGAATATATATGTATGATACACGAATATATATATGTATGGAGTATACACAGTCTGTCCAAAAAATTGGGGCTGATTTTTTTCTAGACTAAAGTAACTACAGATTTATAAAATACCGCAATAGCTTTCTCAGTTCGATCGTCACATATATGGCAGATCTGTACTATATGCATGATTTACACAATTTTACGTGATTTCGTACACAATAAGTGCTGCTAGATGTTACTGTCCTAATTTGTGCAAAATTTTCGAGAGACATTCATTGGTATTTTGTTATATTAAAGAAATATGAATGGCGGACTTCAAAATCTATGTATGAATAAATTTATCATTGGAGTTGGTCGCTTTTAAAAAAATACTGATATGACAACAGTCGCATCAGATCATGCGATCAATCTGCTCCGGCTGTGCTTTGTTCAAGAATATTGAGATTGTTGTACATATGATATGTATTTTCATCTTCTGAATTGTACTTACATGTATCTTTGTGTACTTTTATATACTAAAACTTAAACGACAAATATTAGCCTAATGAATACATAAATTAAGCATTCTTATTATCATATTAACATATTTTTTATTCATAAATAAATTGATTACAAAAGAAAAAATTAATTTATGTATTTTATAGTTTTATTTTCTCAAATAAAGTACGTTTGCACAAATATATATAAGTTTGAATGGCCCGGTCTTTTCCATAAAATTATGGCGAGTTTGCTTTATAAATCTAATGACTTATTGTTCCTAGAATGACTTCTAGACTTAGTGTTCCTAGAATTATTATAGAAACACTATTCTATATATACTAGTTGCGCCATTGGGGACTTGTGAAATCTTTTAATGGTATCATTCTTCTGCAAATGTGCGTTATGTTCAGTTGCATTCAGCTAGCCATTATTATTCTATACTGAGAACGAGACAATTGAATTTTTCCAAATTTTTTGATGTTATAAAAGTAATTATGGAACAAAGAACAGATTAAATTTAATTTTTAAATTGGGAAAACAACTATGGAAACGTTTGGGGCCATGAAAATTGTTTAATTGTTTAATAAATGTCACGTTCGAAAGTGTTTGAATGTTTTAAAAAATTCAAAGAGGGCCAAAAATTGTTTGAGAATGGTGAATGGCTGGGACATTCCATCATGAGTTTGACTGACACAAACGTTGCCTTATCCACAAGGAATTTATTCCTCCGAGTACCACCATAAACTCCCACTTCTATCTAGATGTAAGTACTAGATCGTCTTTGCAAAAGGATTCAACGTGTTCGACCAGACCAATGGAAGGAAAGAGATTTTTTGCTGCACATGCGCCCGCCCACACTGTTGGAATTGTGACCCAGTTTTTAGCAAGAAGACATTTCTGTACTTTATCATTCTCCATATTTGCTTGATTTAGCTTCAATTTTTTTGTTTCCTCAACTCAAGTTGCACATGAAGGGAGAACGTTATTATGATTTAGAGGACATCCAAGCTAATGTGACACGAGAATTCAAAAGAAGTCTGTAAAATGTTTTCAAAAATTAGATGAACGTTTGTAATCGTTGTATTGAGTTACAAGAAGACTATGTAGAACATGTAAATCAAAATTTTTTTTCAACTTTCTCATATTTTTTAAATCAATAGTCCTGAAACTTTTTGAACAGACTGTGTATATGTATGGTTTGCGAATAAGTCGCGTCAGAGGGTAGGGGGAATATTATTTCTACCAGAATGTATACCCAATGATACTGTCAGATCGTAATTTATTATTTAATCCGAAAATATATATATTCTCGCCAGTGAACCGTCAATATTTGCGAATTTTTGCTTAGAGAAAAACGCTATTTTAAATCGAAGAATCCATAAGTTTGAGTCACATTTGAGTTTCAAGAATTCTTTCTCCGAACGATGCACTTTGCACATCTAAATACATGTTGATTACAAGTAAAAAGATTTACCAATAGATATTTATAAAAAGATTTTTCGCCAATTCGGTATTATTTATAATTCAAAATTATAGTCGACATTTACATCAGCGAGCGTCTGCAATTCAAATTTATTTGAACATACAATATATAAATTTTCACAAACACACTTCTTTAAAGAAGAGAAATATCGTATTTAATTTATATAATATATTAGATTCGTCTTGAAACGAAAAATTCAAGTTCTTCTTAAGACTGCCTAAGAAATCGTGACTAATATTTTAATTTTCAGTAGGTGAGATATTGAAGATGTCTTCCCGCAAAACTGCCGGTCGCCGTGCCACCACGAAGAAACGCGCTCAGCGTGCGACATCGAATGTTTTCGCGATGTTCGATCAAGCGCAAATCGCTGAGTTCAAAGAGGCTTTTAACATGATTGACCAGAATCATGACGGATTCATCGACAAGGAAGATTTGCACGATATGCTGGCTTCTTTGGGTAAATAAAAACTTTAGAAAGAGAGAGATAAAGAAAAAATTGAAGATATATCCACATAGATTTATATAAATATCAATGATTATATGTATAGTGCTTTTTAGATTAAGATAAGATATAAATTGAACATAAGCAGAAATAGATCATCTTTCACAGGCAAAAATCCTACTGATGAGTATTTAGAGGCAATGATGAATGAAGCACCTGGACCTATTAATTTCACGATGTTCCTGACATTGTTTGGAGAGAGATTACAAGGAACTGATCCTGAAGATGTGATCAAGAATGCTTTTGGTTGTTTTGATGAGGAAAATACTGGTCATATAAATGAGGAACGCCTTCGTGAACTGCTCACGACAATGGGCGACAGGTAATTACATTTTATTGTATTTTATTGCATTTTATTGCATTTTATAGTATCAAAACTGATTAATTCAAGACTATGAAATTATTGCGATTTAAATTATTGTGCCAATTTTAAAGAGATATTTACGAATAAAATTTAGCTTCTTTTTAGGACACAAATTTTATTGAAAAAACAAATAGCAGGCTAAGGAAATAATTGGCCGACAAATTCATAAAAATATTATGAATAATAATTTTTGTACTCTTAGATTCTTAGCCTTAGATTGATTATCACTATTCGACTTGCAACAAAGATTTTTATCAAGATTACAAGAGAAAAAACATTCGAAGAAGATTCTATTATAAATAATTGACATTTTTGAATGATTATGCAAAACTTGCATCAACTTGCTTTTTTTTTAGATTTACGGACGACGATGTAGACGAAATGTATCGCGAGGCGCCAATCAAAGGCTCCATGTTTGACTATTTGGAATTCACTCGAATCCTGAAGCACGGCGCGAAAGACAAGGACGAACAGTAGTGAGGCTTTAAAAAAGTTTATCGCGTATCCTGACATGAAATCTTAAATAATATTTGAAATTTCTCACACATCTCTCGCGTCAACGAATCTTAGAGCCACGAAATATTATTATGAGTAATTTTTTTCTGACTTTATTGATTAGAAAATTATGTACATACATACCGAATAATTTCAAATCGTAATCAGAAATTGTAGTTTCGTTTTCTTCTGAAAACGTCTATTTGTATTTATACTTGTCGAATTTGAAAATATAAGCTCAATAAGTACGAGGTAAATTTAAAAGCGTGAGGTATGTATGTCGTGTAGAAAAACTTTTTTGAAGTATTCAAAAATAACAATTTTTCGAATGATTGCTGTACAGACGGTAAAAGTTAAATATGTAAGATATTTATATACATAATGCAAACGTGTAACTCTGTTGTAGATTCAGCATTTATATTTTAATATAATATTCTATTGCATATGAACTCGTCTTATTTATTA
>NW_017259279.1:719194-723220 GCF_001594045.1 Atta colombica | reverse complement strand
ATATATATATATATTGTTATTGATAAAGGAGATAAAATTATTGCATAACAAAAATATGAATATACAGTTTTGACAATGATTATTCGTATAGAATTCAAATTGAACAAGCCAGAACTATCGTCAGAAGTATCAAAAATCGGCATAATACGTTTTTACCGAGTTTTACTGGCAGCAATAGTTAAAGATATTGAAAAAATGATCTCACAAGTACTTGATACACTAACTACTTAATTATTAGCTTTCTATTAAATTATTTTAATTTTAGCAATGTATTTAAAGAATGATGTACTAAATTGATATGCATCAAATATGCATCAAAATAATTAATTATATAATACAAATTAGTATATATGTTTACGTATATCGTCAAAATTAAAATGATTTAATAGAAAGTTACTATTTAGTACCCATATCAAGTGCTTGATGTAAACATAAGTCACTGTAAGGCAAACAAAATATAAGGCAAATCAACTTTTGAAAATGATTCATTTGTGTAGAATTCGAACGGAATAAGTCAGAATTATCAAAAATTCCAAAAATTATCTGCACGTTTCTATGGAGTACGAATGTTTAAAACAGCAAGCACTTATGAGCACGCATAAGCCGCAATGATTATCTGTTCCGTTTTTTCATGCGCATGCAAAAACGGAATGAGCCAATGCGCTCATGTGATGCGTTGCGTTTCATGCGATCCATACATGAAGTAGAACGCATCCTATGACTCATGTTTCGCGACTCAATTATGACCATCAATAGTTGCTTTCCATTTACATCTATTCTTAGATTCTTTAATTCTCACTTGTGATTCATTATTGTCGGTTAAATGCGCGTTTCTTTTACATTCTGATAAGTGAGATTCAACTGAATTTTTACCTACAATCTGCACAAGATTGAGACCGTGTGCTTTATCGAGTATCATAAACTCTCACTTTTAAAGTGAGTTTATGATATTCAGTAACCTTGTGAACCTGTGTTGTCATGTGATAATTTTTTACCAAAGTAAGCAAATAATGACATCATTATAATCTGAGTATGAATACTCAGCTCACTTCAAATTGTTTCGCTTGTGTATATGGAAAGCAACTTTTATGCTGAGGCTCATACCACTAAACATTACGATATCTATTATCTGTTCCCGTTAAATTTAAATTAGACTCAACAATTACATATATCAACATTTTAGGACAAAACAATATTTTTTTATACAGTTTTAAACATCCGTACTCCATAGAAACGTGCTGATAATTTTGACTTGTTCTGTTCGAATTCTACACAAATGAATCATTTTCAAAAGTTGATTTGTCTTATATTAATATTGACTTACATTAAGTAGGTACTTTATTTACATTAAGTACTTGATATAGGTACTAATTAGTAACTTTCTATTGAATCATTCTTTCTTTTAGATCCATTCTCCAATCACTAGTGTGATACGAGCATTACACTGTCGTATAGACCATGCGCGCATGATCTGTCGATTAAGTATATATAAGGCTTAAAAGCTATTTAACGAACTTTTGTGACGTGATCTTACCATATTACCTCTTTATTCTGTGAAGACAAAAGCCAATAAATAATAAGAAAAAGAGAAGTGCATGATCTGATGATAAGTATATGAAGTGAAACGGAACGATTTCTATGCTCTCCATGCGCATCACGCATGAAACGGAATACAGCCGTAATCGTAGGTCAACACACAATGTTTTGAGCAATCTATATAACTATGGTTTACGTTCTATAATTCAGTTACGGCCATTTTTGTGTTTAGGCTCTTAGAATCCGGGAACTGAATTGAAATAAATTAATATCTCTAGGGTATAAATTCGTGGTAATTATTTAGAACGCCTTTTTCCATTTTAATTTTGATAAAGTTAGGGTCATCCGATGTGTTTTTGGATCTAGTATTTTGCTATCAAGGTGCCATGAGAAAGTTGAAAATGTATTTGCATTCTATGATGCATCAAGTTAAATTCAATATGTATATTATATATGCATTCCAAGTTGCTGAGACTTTGGATATTGATTCACTAATGGATGAATTCATTATAAGAAATAATATTCAAAGTTTTTTGAACATTTGCTTCAAGTATCTCAACAAGTTAAACAAAAATATAAGAATTTATTATTAGAAGAATTTCGTTATTTATTATTCTATATTATAATTCTATGTTATGATCTTATTATTGAAATTCTATAAAGAAATCTATAAAGATGTCGTGATGTAAAAATAATAATGAAAATTTTGTTGTGCCTTCTCTCCTCACCTTCTCTAACTTCACATATCACATCAACAAGTCGGTGAGTGATGGCTAACACAAAGAGGAGATACAAGATTTATTTATATTTTTTTTATTATTTATATTTTTTTTATAAATATCAAAATACGAAAATATCTATATAAAAATACTAAAATTCAGTTTTTTATTGTATAAAAAACTATCTTTGTTATTACAAAAGATTGCGTTTTTGTTTATTTCACATAATTTACAAATAAAGTATAAAGACCTATAATTATATTATAATTATTTTATTATTTAATCTTTATTAATTAAAATAATCTTATTTAAAACAAATTAAAATGTCCTAATATAATAAAAATGTTTTTTCGATATTAATTTTTTATTTAACTTAAGTTCAATCTTAACGTAACTTTAACTGTGAATTAATTTTTTTGTTCATTCAATTTATAATTTAACCAAATTTTATAAGCTATTAATTTTAACTTAATTTAGAGTTTAAAAAAACATTAATTTATCCAATTTTGGTATTAATAAAGTGAAATGTTTAGTTTTCGAGAAATAAGGGAGTGTTTCTTTAAGAGACTTGTATGTATCTGCAATTTTTCTCTATTATGTTAAATTTTAATGTTAAAAATTCAACACAAAATTAATATAAATCGATTCGAATTGAGGATTCAATACATAGATACAAAATATTTTTTATTGTGTACATTTGACTAAATTATTTGTGAAATTCGGAATAATTACTAACGATAAATAGAACTTTCAAAAATAGAATATTTTATTTCGATTTCTATGAAATGCATTCGCAAATGTCGCATTAAATATTTGCTAAATGCTGAATCTATTTCTATGTTACATTCGGTGATAAATATTAGAGTCTATTAATCGTATCATGTTTTTGTTACATGCATGATGCAATCATTACTGTACCTTATCGTATGTTTTTCAATTAAAATCAGTGAAGATTAGTGAATTTGTGAAAAATTAAACCGTTATTCAATTTTACAAAAATTGAAATAATATTTATAAAAATTATTTCTTATAACTTTCTGGAATTCGTCTGCCATGTCTCTAAGTTTAATAGTCTATTATAAATTTTTAATTAATTTCAAAGATTCTCTTGAATTACATCCGGATTTCCGGAAACAATAAAATGAAAATTTTGATTTTGATGAAAATTATACAATTTTTAAAATTGAGCCACGAAATTTATTTATATAAAAAGACTATATGCGTTTCGCGGGTTTTATCTCCGTGTCTTCATAGCTAGAATAGAATAGAATAACTTCTTTATGGAAAATACTCGTGGAAGCCTAAAAAATTTATTCGTATATTTATTTATTGTATATTATTTGTAGATTATAAAAGATTTAATTTTTCTCAATATTTATCATCGTTTAAGAAATGTTTCATTATTAATTGTAGAATTTGTTTTATCTTATTGATAAGAATGAACAATAAAACAATATTAGAGTGAGGACGTACTCTTTTTATAAAATAAAAAATATAAACAATAAAAGATAAAGTTTATAACGATTGAAGCTGGATCTCAAATATTTAATAGAGCACTACGTACAAATCCAACTTTGACTGTTATATTCTATTTTCTATTGGTTGTGTGTATTCACATGTTCGGTCCAATATAAAATTCTTATTATTTATATATGTCGCCTGAAAAAATATACAAAATGTAGAAAAGGATAAAAAAATCAAAAAGTAAAAGATGTAGGAAATATAGAAAAAAGAAAGAATAAAATAGGAAAATAAAATTATCAAACCAAAT
>NW_017259279.1:706060-719094 GCF_001594045.1 Atta colombica | reverse complement strand
TATATATATAAAATGAGATTAGAAATGAATATATTATTTTTACAATTGGAAACAGATTTGTATATACAGTAAATAGAGTAAATCGTTCCTAATGCCTATGAAGCACTATTAGTATGAAGTGAGGCGCGAGATGACAACCGGGCTCGCGCATGCGCGCATCGCGTATACAGTCCGAACTCTGACTATGCCGAACGGCACTTTCAGTGTCAGAAAGTATCAGTCTTCTCTTTACCGCGTATGGGATTACGTCGCGGATATATACGCGCGAGCCGCGAGCGGATGCACAGTCCGTCTCGTCTTCGTGCTCGCTCGGTCCGGCTCGTCCGAACTGACGAACTCCAAGTCAGTCCGGCTTCGAGCAGAGTCGCCCCCGCTTTCTTCGCGCCAACGGTAAATAGAGCGGGGCCAGCCTTACTCCGCTGTGCAGATTAATCGACAGGGTTGCAGGGCTCTCTTTCCCCCTCGCGCGCCTAGTCGCCAGTAGTCGCTGGTAGTCGCAAGTGCATCGTATTTGAGCGACGCATCGCGCGTCACGGTCGACTTCAAGGCAGTGATACGGTGAGAGGGTAGGGGAACAATATGAACTCGATCGTGACGTCCCTGCATCGAGGATTCTACGCTCGAGCCCCAGGATTCGTGCTCGGCACCTGCCGTCAAGTACGTCGTATAAATTCGATCTTCAATCGTGTCCTGCGTCACAGCGTATATATACCTTATGTCACCGTTAAGATGTACCCGCTGGGAGCGATGTTACTTCGCGAGTACACGGTCTGTCGACAAATAATAGCCGTTATCGAAGCGACGTCCTGTAGCGAGTGCAGCGTCGCGACACCGCGCGGATATGTGTATTGTCAATAAAGCGACGCACTCGATCGCGACGTTACGTCCTGGACGGAAGTTATTGGCTACGGATGTTATTCGCAACGTCACCGAAGACACCTGGAACGAAGATCGTGTAACATTGCGCAAATATTCGTTATGAAAGCAATTACTCCGGATTTCATGATACTACAATGCGGTGCGAAGAGTGGGATACTCCTGGGATACATTTTCTAGCGATCGTTGGAAATTCCGAACTAAAATAATACGGTGAGCATTTCTGTCGCCCGAGAGAGTCTGTCAATCCAGGAACCTGTGGTGTTTTGAATTAAAGAGAATCACGGCAAAAACATTACAAGTGAAATCTCGCGATCGCGGATGGATTGATCAGTGCGCGCCGAAATCGCATCGTCGAGGCTTTCCTCCCCGTCGGTCAGGAGTGCATCGGATGCGTGAGAAAGTGCAGCTGCAGCAGTAGCAGCAGGGCGTCGGGAGGAGAGGTTAGGCGAGGCCGACACCCACCGAGCGAGTCGATCAGCTGTTCCGCGGTGCCGACATCATTGTCATTTCGGACGCAGGTACGTGTCAGTTTTCACTTTTCTCATTATCGCTCTTTTGCCCTGGTGTGCGATCGAGATCGTTGATCATGTCGAGAGACTAATGTCCTGGCGCCTGGTATCGATATTTTCAAATATCGTTGTCTGGAGGAAACCTTGTTTTTATCCACAATGGCAATTAGTCTAGGGTTCATTTTTAGATGCGCGTATTAATGTTGATATAAATATCCATACAGCATACTTTTATCCAAAGGATAAAAACGTGAAAACGTCCTGGGAATGTACTGGAAATTGTTTAGGATATGTCTCTTAGAAGTATTATGTGCTGGCTGGTAGAAATTGATAGTAAATAAGAGTATGCAATCGATCGAATAGTAAAAGCGATATTTTCCATTTTTGTTTATAAAAGTCAAGTAAACTCGCGAATATCGAATTTGCATAAGAGAAACATTTAAAGAAATTCCATATTAACTGTCGTAATTAAATTTCATAGATAAAAATCTTTTTTTAACTTGTTAACATAAATATTACACTGAAAAAATTACACTGAAAAAAAAATATAGTCAATTTTAATAAATATTTAGTTGAATACTGCCAACTAAATATTTATTAAACATAAAAATATATTTATTATAAAAGAAGATAAAAGAAATGTTAATTTGATTTTTAACGATCATTTTTTTTATTGAACAAATATTTACTTACTGTAAGTACATGTTTCAGTTGGCAGTATTGAATTAAATATTTATTAAAATTAACAATATTTTTTCTCAGTATATTTGCAAATAATCGGACTTATTCTTCTAACTAATAACACTCAATATATAACATCACTTGAGAGTACAACATCTTTTCTTCACTAACTCGCGTCGCGTGTCACATAAAAACCTTTCAAACGTAACCCTCACTTTGTTTACAATGCTCGGAATGCGAAGAGGGATGCACAGGTGGTCACTTTTTTTATGATGCAATGGAGAGGGTGTGAAATCGCACATAAAAGAATACTTGTAACTTCTGTTATAACATTTTAAATGCACGCAGTAAGCGCTCTCTCTCTCTCTCTCTCTCTCTCTCTCTCTCTCTCTCTCTCTCTCTCTCTCCGAATTTATTAATTTATTAATTTCGATTCGGTAAATATGTTCTTTTATGACAAAGATTCCAAATATTTCAAGATATCAAATAAGCTTTAGTTTCTTGTATAATAACTTGTTAGGTTAAAATAAAATTTTGTTTGATGATTAAAGTTAAATTATAATAGAGCAGGGAGTGTAACTGTAAAGCTAGTTCTTCAACGACTCGTCACGTAACGTGTTCCCACATGTCTTGCAGTAACGTTAGACTACTTTTTATTGCATTAAAATTTTTTGTCGACCCGATCTCACCGTCGCATCACATGTTATGAATGACGCAAGAAGTCTCCACTTTCACAGTGTTTCCCGAACAATACCATTGTATGGTAAAATCACTATATCAGTGATGTAACGGCAAATTGCAATGACGAACAGTTGACGTTTTTACTCTGATTGTACATTGTTGTGAAAACAAACGATAGGTTACGTCTGCCATGTGCTTACGATTTTTTCTCGACGACTTATGTAATGCTATTGACCCTTGATTCGACATACGAAGAGAATACGGGGATCGGAAGTAACTCATTGAAAGCGTTCCTTTATAAAGTTGCTTGCATGCTAAGTATTGTTATGCTTTGTGCAATGGATACACTCAGAAAAATATTTGTTCATTTGATTAAATCAATTAAGCTCGCTTTAATTTTTTTTCATGAAGAATATATGTAACATATTATATTATATTATAATGTAAACATATTATATTTGATTTAAATGCATACATTCTTTAACAACAAAAATAAAAACGTACTAAATTAATTTGGTCAAATGAACAATTTTTTGCCTCGGTGTAAAAGGAACGTTTTGTTTTCTTTGCGAGAATAATAATACTTTAACGTTTCTTATAAAGTATTAATTCCGGAATATTTCCACTTTTTTTTCGATAAGAAAGGCGTAGAAGTAATGTAGAATTGAGATGGCTAATCGTGAGATGGTTGATCTTGCGTTTCGCGAAATTAATTAAATGATAAATCGCGTGAACAGAATGCCGTCTCACAGACGTAATGCGACACTATAGTCTGAACGAAATCTCACATACAATGTTACGTAAATCGAATTCAAGAAACTGAACCGAGAAATGAATACGCATAATAGATCTACGTAAGCAAAATGGAGAGTAATTTATTGTATAATACTGTCTATTATAGAACAAAAAGAGCAACCATATAATTTTTCTTATACATCAATGTATTTGACATACAAATGTATACACGTTCGTATAGACTGAATATTGTACAAAATGTTCAATTTTTTTTTTTTTCTTATACAAGGTTCTTATACAATATTTGTATTGATTTTCATAATACATAAGAATATACCGTCTGTCGTGATTACATCGTTCGTTCTATATTCAACAATTCGCAGACTTTCTCCGAAAGGACTGTTGCGACATCACTCATTTTACGACGAGTTGAATAAAATGAATCTTTGATAGTGCTGAAGAAATCTCACATTTTTCAAGCTACAACAACAAACTCTATTTGTCGTTGGATTTATTTCGCGAATTTAGTTATCGAAGTTACATCGTTAGTCGTAAAGAAAGTCGTTACAAAACGAGATTTCCCCGATATCGCGTTTCGTCAATAATCCTGAGGGAAATAATTTCTCTTTCATCTCACTGTTTTTCTCTTTTTTGGGGATTTTTGCAAAAATCAAGCCATCTTTGTGTGGATTTAAACACAAATTTAATTGATTTCTATTATAATATCTTTTTAAATAATTTATTCTTAGATAAATAAAGTTGATTTTTGTGACAATTTCATCTCTAGACGTGCATGCTTGAATTTTAAGATAATTGGGCAATGTCTCAAGAGAATTTCATAAATGGATATATATATGTTTGATATAGATATCAAGAAATATATGATACGAATGATAAATGTATCATGAAAAAATCAAGCCATCTTTGTGTGGATTTAAACACAAATTTAATTGATTTTCTATTATAATATCTTTTTAAATAATTTATTCTTAGATAAATAAAGCTGATTTTTGTGACAATTTCATCTACCATTTAAAAAATCAGCTAATTTCTCTGATTATTAAAAAAAAAATCAACGAGAATTTATTATCATTTAAGATTATCTATTAAATCAACTAGTATTTGCCATATTATTTCTTTGATTCTTTTACATTTTCTTACGTTTTCTTTAATTTCTATATTCTTCTTATCTTAATCGATAAAACTTATATTTCTGGCAAAGTGAATTCTATTTTAAATTGTTATCGAGAAATAGAGAGATAGCTGAAAACAGGGAAAGAGATGAAAATAGAAAAAAAGGTTGAAAGTTACTTCTATTAAGAACGCAACATGAAAGAAGCTGTTATCACAGCTGTTCTTCACATTTGATGGACGTGCGTGTGCTACGTATGCAACGAGAGATAAGGCAATCAAGCATGTAACGTGTAACGAGTCGCACATGTCGCGTGTTCATCACGCGAACAATATTATGGGGCTGCTACCGCAACTGTGCCGCGTTTGCAAATAGGGGAATGCGGAACAAAGCGCTCGCGTTGCTGCGAATACACTACTTGAATCAGGAGCGGATTAAGTCAGAAAGAAATTTGGCGAGGGGCCATAATTTGGTTGCCACTTTTCGATTATATCGATTGAGCCACGAGAATTAAATTCTCATTACAAAATGAACTCCGCATAAAGTTAAGTGAAAAGTAAGAGTTTGTGTCATCGAATCTTTGAAGCGTAATTTACATTTCGGAATTTCATTTCTTATTAATTTCAAAGGCTTATTAACATTTCGACTTTTAAATTATCGTTTTTAAAAATTTAAATTATAGTTATTATAGTATTTTTTATTTTAATAGGTTCTATTTAAAGACAGAGGATTCGATATACAGTCATCAATTTATTGTCATCAATTTCATCAATTGAAAGCTAGATTAGATGATTGGCTATTACTACCAATTTTGAAATTAGATATAATGTGAATCATATTTACTTCTTTATTATTTGAAATAATTCCTTTAAAAAATAATTATTAAATATTTATTACATCTCTGTCTTTTGAATAAAATATTATTAACACTCTTTGAAGAAGATTCACAATTTAATACATTTTCCCTTTTAATAAAATTATAAATTTATTTTTTTCCATCTTTTCTTTAAAATAAAGTAACTCACGGTGCATAAATTTAAATGTATGTATCATAGTCAAAAGAAGAAAATACACTGCAAAAACTGCCAGGACTATCGAAATTTCGTTCCATACAGCTCTGACACTTTCTAGGGTTACTGCTTGCATTGCCATAAGCGGTGCATAGTCCTCTTGGAAGTTCCTTTGTACAAACAACAATGGCAATCGCGATAAATTAATACCTTTTTACTGCCACTTGTCATACTACAAACAGCAATCGCTTTCTGCAATATCATGCTGCTACTCCGCAATCTCAATAGTACTGATTAGTTTGTGCGCGAAGTGCAAGCCGAGAACAATACATGGAAATTTAAAGCTTACTTTTTACTTGCATACCTAATTTACGATTAATGAAATCTACTGCTATCTGGCAGGCTTTATTACACGATTTTGTACTTGTCCTAATTTTTACCTTTTTACTAGAATATCTGATGTTAAAAATTAGAAAAACTTAAGCTTTGCAATGATTGAATTGATAAAAACGACTGCATAAATATAAGAAAGTTGAACTCTGGTTGAGTTGATATTTTCTGCAAAAAATTCTTTATAGTATTTTAAGATATCTTATTAGCATCAAAATTTGTTGTAAAATTGTTTATTAATTTAATTTATAATACTATTCCAATTCCAATTTAGAACTAGAGTGTTTCAATATTTGGCCGACAAGTATTTGGCACGCAATTTACAGGAATCGCAAATTGTAAAATTCACGCAAAAATATCATTATGGATATCAAGATTAGCTTGAACCAAGAATATGATTTTTACTTACTTGTGTCGATTATTTTTCGATCAATTTTCTTATAATACTATGAAACATGAGGAAGTTGTGCAGAGCAAAAGTAAAAAATACATAATACATATCTGAATCTTTAAATTACTAATAAAAATTATTTATCGTTTCGCTCCATTAGTTTCGTTTTCTAAGACAGTTTATATATTTGCTTATTACTATTAATTTCAAATGATGCTACGTAACGCTGTACTCGTACAATCGCGACTTGATATGAACGGCCCGAATTATAATCGAGGGTATGAATCATTCCTCACCCTCCCTGCTTATTTTGCAAGCGAGCAGATGGTCGAACGTGTCCAATCATTTGACGTACGTTGGTCATTGGCGACTATGTCGCGATCGCGAATCGATATAATGGTAGGAAGATGACGTGAACGTGCGCACGTCCAATTTCCACGTTTCCCAGTTCGCGTTCTCCGACGGATTCTCCCCTCGTTTTGTTTCCCTTGTGACGACCCCCAGCATTCCGAGCGCAATCCAACCTTCCTCCTGGGATGCGTTCAATGCGAAGCAGTTCAGCCACTTCCTTCTTCCTACCCAGTGAGCAATGGCGTATACTTCAGTGAGGCAGAAGCTCAAACTATATTTTTTAATAAGCAGTAATAAACGGTTTATTAAGATCGATTTATTAAGAACAATTTATTAAGCATCTAAAATTCAGCTTCGACCGTTATAGTCTTTAAACTCTTTGGAATAGAATTAAAATTTATAGTTTATCGAGTAGTTCGTTAATCTTTGAAAAATGGTCTTCGAAAATTAAAAAACGTTACGTATACGTTGGCGTAGTAAATATTGATTGTTGTCTCTTGTTTTATTTTATTGTTGCTTATTATAAAATTTGACTTAAACTTATTATATTAATATAATTAATATTAATTGAAAAACAATATTAAATGAAAATTGGTTGAGAAATATTCAACGGAAATAAGCAAAGAAAGCAATATTTCATCAAAGCGAGTCTTGGTGCTTAATAATATTTTTACAATTTTACAATTTCTAGTTTAAGCAAACGGCGTATCGATTATTTCAATCGATTAAGTCAACCTTAAAATGCAATTCTAAACTGAAGCTGGAGTAATATTACAAATTTAATTGACGAGTAATTTAATAATACTGATGTTTAGATGTTAATGAACATCTTTAAAAGTGTTTTAATTAAAAATATTATTTTTTTCCTTATTAATAAGAAAGAGATGTATGCATTACTCTGATTATAATTGCAGATTATTCCATAGAACGTTAATTAATGGAACTATATTTTCTGTTCTCGATTTTTTCTTCTCTCCTGAACGCACAAGGGAAGTGCAAACGGTCCATCGCGGTGCTTATATATCTAGAGAGCCATTACTACAACGCTGACGCCGCGACGTCTGGCAATCGTTCTCTGCTCTATCTCCTACTTTTCGTTTTTTCTCTCTGTCTCATTTACTTTTACCTTCCATTCTGTTTATCGCATTCTATATCTCGTCAATATCCAGCTAATTTAGCCGGTGAGCCATGTGAAAATTTTTTCTGATACGAGCTAATAGAGCGTTGAAGTTGAATCATGAATCATCAATTCGAATGTTATACTTTTCACGTTGTAAATAAACGATATCACTTGCTTTATTCCAATGCGTGGAATTATAGAATAACCGAAAAAAATAACTCGGAGAATGTATTAACATTAATCAGTAACCAGCTCTCGAACGAGTCTTTAATTAAAAATTAATTAAACTACACTTTAGCAATTACATAGAGCCGTTATTTGCAGAATTAAAGCGATAAGTGTGTCGAAGGTTAAATCACGCGGCTGAAATGTTAATCGGTCATTCAGGTAAAACTTATAATACGGGATCGAGAAAAATATTGGGAATTAAAATAAAATAAAGTAGCATTCAATTGACATTTTTCACGTTTATGCGGCGTTCGTAGCCGCTGACATTTCTCAAAAGTGGTGAATGCCTTTCTCGGCGGAGCCATTCCGATTTGATGGGGTTATTTTAGACTAATTAATAGTTCTGCTTATATTGATTCTCATCGCATTTCCACTTACTTAGAAAGTTGAATAATTAAATTTTAAATTGCTTATCGATTTTAAATATAATAATTTCAATGAAGTGAAATTTTGTGATATTGTGAATTATATATTTGTAACATGGTATTTTTCTAATCACATGAGCTATTAATGTACTTGGTACATATCGAAAAAAATTCCTATGATTGAAAATTAACGAATATAAAATTCTGATTATATCATTAAGAATTCTCAATTAGAATTACAACAGATTTAACTAGAAAATTCTAATTTGTTCATTTCAAACAAAATTCTAATTAATACAATCAGACTTTTTCTATTATAATAATGGGAATGATGCTCTTTACACAAGTAAACAATACGCAAACAATGAACGTACTGTATCATAAAGTCACTCGTACTCGGTTATAAAGGATATGATTCTGTTTGAAAAGCTCTTATAAAAGGTTGACAAGACCAACGGAATCTGTTTATTATTATTCTGTCTGTACTACATCTTACGCGCATTGTGCATATGACTGCGACACTGAATCTATTTTGAAATTGATACAAACCTACGTGGCTTCTTAATTCTTTCTTAACATCCACTTAAATTATCGATTTCAAGCTCAGTCTGTTCATCATGAACGTGTTGTTCGGCCGATGAGAAGTGAAGTGCTGCGGAGAGTCACTTGACGAACTAAATAATAGCCGCAAACAGTAAGATGTTTTGTGAACAATACGTTTGAAAATAATGCGAAAGAATAACAGAATAGGCGCATAAGCGATACATACAATTTTATAAAAATAAAAAGAGAGAGATAAAGAGAGAGAGAGAGAAGGAGAGAAGAAGAGAAAGAGGAAGAAAGTAGAGTTAATGTCATATTTAGATGCTAAGAGGTTACGTTTAACTCACCAATCCTAAATAGTTTTTCTTACACAAATATTTTGTGCTCGGTACAATCAATACAATATTTATTGTAACCAACAATATATAGTCTTTTTATTTTGTGATAGTTCTGCATTCCTATCGATCATAACATAAGTCGCTCCAGTATTTGCGTTTTAGTTATACAGTTATAAATAATGAAACTCATAATGAAACTCAAGGATCGTTATAATTTGTGCGCGAATTTGCATCTCTACATTACGTCAGCGCATTGCGTAATTGTTTGTCGTGCATTTAGCGATATATATGATTGAACTTATTTCTCTTTTTTCTTCATCTCTTTAATTTAAGAATAGTGCCAAATGCGGCAAATTATTTCAATTAGATATAAATCAACTAATGAGAAATTATGCGGCATTTGATAAAATCATTCCATTTATTTTTTTTTTATGATTTCGGAATCCTCAGAAATTATCTCTGGACATACCATCTGTTGAATAAAAATCGTATCGTCGAAATAATCTCATTCGTGAATACCCCTCGATACTCACGGATGAGATTATTTCGACGATATCATTTTTATTCAGCGTAATTTTCGGAAAAAACTACTTAATTAAAAACGCAATCATGTTATGTCACAAGACATGTTTTTCACTCTACAATGACATAGTCATTCAGGTTATTCGAATTACCCGGTATATAGATTGACCCGGTTGCAGTTTGATGGACTTTCAGAATATCATCTAAGCAATATCCTGAGGAATCATGATGGAAAAGCAGGCTTTTTCTGGCGAACATGTTTTCGAATCATTGGCTTCACTGAGTTATTGAACATTAAAGCAAAAACGTCACTTTTGCTTTAATGTTGGATAACTCGGTGAAAAAAAATCGTACAATGTTCAATGAAAAGCAAATTAAAGATAAAGCTTCACTCTTTTGATTACTGTAAACCGCATTTGCGATTTTTAATTCACACTAAGGTAAACGTTGTAAATTTTGTATAAAGTTTTTAGATTTGACACAGATATCCGTTTGACAAATTTGACAGATCCATATAGCCTTCAAAAAATCAGTCAGATCGAAATATCAATTACTGATTTTAAAAGTAGAGATGTCAAGCTTTTAAATCCTTTTTTGTTTTTTTTTGTCTGCGATGATTTTTTTCACCGAATTACCGAATTATCTGAAAATTATACAATTTTAAGCGTGTTCGAAAGTGTTTCTTATTTTTTGTTGAATATAAATGTTATTAAAAATAAACAGCTTCTCATGTATTTTTATAGAAAATTCAAAGATTTATATTTTTAAAATAAAGATTCTTTATATTAT
The DNA here is from genome assembly GCF_001594045.1 of Atta colombica. Taxonomy (NCBI): domain Eukaryota; kingdom Metazoa; phylum Arthropoda; class Insecta; order Hymenoptera; family Formicidae; genus Atta; species Atta colombica. The sequence goes on along the minus strand of NW_017259279.1, from coordinate 708,430 downwards.
AAAGGTTCTTTATATTATTCATATTTTTGTTGTAGAGTATAGATGAAGATATTGTTAGATATTGCTAGAAATAATAGATATATGCAAATGCAGGAAAATTTCTTGCAACTATATATTTTTTAAAATTAAATAATATTCTTTCTGTTAACTTATTATATTTATACATGATATTATTGTTTGCAAATTTTAACTTTCTTGTCTCCATGTTAATAATTTCATGATCTCATGTCGATAAGTAAGTTTAATCGTTCATATCATTAGATAATGCTTGGAAAAAACTGTGAACTTAATATATTGCGATTTTGCTTGGAAAAATATCTATCTCTTTTATTAACTGATAATGAAACGTCGAGAAACGAGAAAGGTACGATTTCCCCAAGGATGTCTCTAGGGATGTCTAAAATGGTCTGTTATGACGTGAGAGTATCGACAGAGGAGGTGGATTTATATATTTTTTAATACTTTCATCAAGTAAATTTTTAGTAGTCGACAGTTGTGTACAAGATATAAAAAAAAAGTATAAGATTTCTGTTTCTCTGAAAATTGCCTTAAGATTTAGAGAGAATTTAAAGGTTGCATAAGGGGAGATGGTTTCCTCTCGACGTCAACCTGTAGACGGAGCCTTGGAGTTGTATCGATGCGCAGACGCGATATCGATTTCTCGCGCAACTGGGTGCGCGTGAGCAAAAGAGAGCCGACTGGCCCATCATCCCACGTCTACGATTGTTTCCTGTGATATCCTGATATCACACTATTCTTTTTCAAGCTTCCGCATAGGAAACGTGAACGTGAAAGATGGTAGTCGAGGATGCGGCTATAATCATTCGACTTACTCGTATTGTTAGATTTAAATGTTTATAAGAGCAGTTAATTTGTGCATTGAATGTACAAAGTAAATCAGAACTATATTTTTACCCGAAAAATACACGCTAAGTTCAATCTTTCATGAATGACTTTCACAAGATGAATTTCACTTTTAAAAAATAAATGTAATTGAATTTATCGATATCTTTCTCAAAGAATAAATATGAAATTTGAAAACAATATCATGAAACTCATTTTATAACTGGTCGATTGCGAGTTTTTAAAGGAATTTTTTCTGAAAAATCATTTCTGTTTCGTTTTCGTTAAGTTTTTCGTTCAAAAATCGTGACTTAAATGTTCGTTTAACTCGTCAGTGGTGACTGGCAATTTTATAACTTAATTATTTCTCATATTATTTCTGAAGAAAAATGTCGACAAATGTTACGTGTGCGCGGTATTAGAGAAGACCTATGTACGCTAAAGCTGCACAAGTGAAAAAATGTCATGGTTATTGAACATAATGTAGGACATATGGACAATCCTTTTCATTTAACATAGATAGAAAGTGTGAGATGTAGATAGAAAACACTGTTGCGATAGTTTTAATGCTAGAATATAACGTAATGAATATCAAGGCATAATTGAATCAAGACAACGCATAAGTTTTATTTTTGTCATCCCTCAAGAGTGTGAATCTAGGAAGATTTTTTTTTTAACGCATTGTAAAATTATAATTCTTTAACACGTAAAAAAATTTCTGTTTCCCTCTATATTTTGCTACATAAAAAATACAATATAATATTTCAATTTAAAAACATTTAGAATAGAGATGTAAAATAATAAAAAAATTTTTTTCCAATTTTTCACAATTGATTTATTAGGAGAAATATATTACTGGCATAAATGACTCATAGTTCACACGACGTTAGTAAAAAAAACAGTATTTCACAATCAGAGTTACATATAAAGATATATAAATTAGTGTTTGTATATTAGAGCCCAGTCAGTCATTTAGATAATTTTTTTAAATTCTTCTTTCGTTATTGAATTTACGTATCTTTTTAATTAAATTTGTATATTATTCAGAAATTACATCTTATATAAATATAATATTTAAGATGTAGTTACATTAACGGTACAATTTTGTATTCTCAAATCAATATAATGAATTTTTAGTAGCTTTTATTTCGACAACAGAATTTGTTGCAAACAAGCTCACGATTGTATAAAGGGAGGGAGGAAGGTGAGGGGGGGGGATACGACGCAAGTGCGAGTGATTTGGATTTATGTTTCCTTCCTGGACTAATATTAGGATGAGAACTTTGTTCCACGCGCGATAGCCAGGCGTACGTGCCGCACCTGATTGCCGCAGGGTTGGGCACAGGTTTTGAGGAACGGCGTGACAATGAAATCCGATCTAATAGTTTCGATCGGCTGCTTCACAGGTCACTGAATCTGGGACAATGCTGGGGGGAACGGCCGGTGGCGAGTGGGAAGGGAGATCGAAGGGCCAGGGGCGTGAGTGTTATTTCGTTAACTGCTTGAAATTCAACACGACCTACCCAT
>NW_017259279.1:685286-705960 GCF_001594045.1 Atta colombica | reverse complement strand
TTTTTATTTTAGGAGACCTTATATAATTTCAAAATCTAATTTGATAATTTATAAATAGTTTAATATATTTTCTTTTACTTTAATAGCTACAATCAAGCAAATACATTTTTTCACGTTTTTTTACGAATACATGATATATTTAAAGATTTTACAAGAGTTGGATATAAATTATGAAATTCAAATATACAATATAAGGAGCGAGGCATAAAGAATTATTGCATTTTAAAATAAGTAAAAAATGAAAATAAGTAAAAAATGATCTTAAATAGAACAGTAAAATTATATATAATAGATTATATAATATGGATAGATTAAATAATATGGATTGAATAATATGGATTAAATAATAATAGATTAAATAATAGGACAATAATAATGGATGATGAATTTTGGAAGATGAATTTTGCACAAAAAATATGTTTTGGAAGATTTTATTACAAAATTATGTCTCAGTTTTATTCTCATAGGCTCTTTCTTTTGTTCCTTTTTTGTATAATAGCCCAGATTAGAGAAAATTAATTTTTTTTTTTACGTTTTTAAAGCAAAATTGTTAAAGATTTTTCTGCGGAAAAATTGTTTGAAGTGGCGTATTATATGACATACTAAAGTCCTGACGCCTGCGGACTTGGAAAATTTTCCACCTTTTAGAAAAACTGATTCAAAATGCAGTTTTTCTAAAATATCTCAGAAAGTATTTATTTTATTAAAATAAAAATCATTATCAAAAAGAAAAAGTTACGAATAGCAAAGTTACAAACAATTTTGTTTATTTAGTATAAGTACTTGAGGCTTGGTCGAAATCTTTCGACTTTTGATGACCTGATCTGAAATTATACCACTTGTAATTTTGGCGTGAACGCGTACTACTCGATCTATAATCATCAATTGTTTCAAATTGGCATATATCATATCGTTGCCTGTTGATTAGTGTGAAGTTAGCATGGCATTTTATTAATTTTCAGAAAATAATGATTGTTCCAGTTGCACGTACTTTCCATTGTCTATTGTTCTATCAAAAATAACAAAAGATTCTGAGATTTTTAATATCAAAAAATAAAGAAATGCCATGCTAACTTCACATTCCAGCGTAACTTCCTTTAAAGTACCAGCCAATGAATATTACGACATTTGACAAGTGTTCTCGGTTTTTTTAAGCTAAATTGATTATTATATATAAGATGTTTCAAGACAAAATACCAACAATGAATAATTTTTACACAGGTTAGAATATTCGAACTTCACAGAAACGTGTAGACTCGATAATTTTGAGCATTTTTGACAATAGTTCTGACATATTTCGCTCGAGTTCCATACGAATAAATTATCAAAGGTTATTCCGCCTTGTAAACATTTTTTAAACATCGCTATTGTTTATGCATGTCATTTAGCGGAAATGTATCGTGCTGATTAATTTCAACACTTCTGGCAGTAGTTCTGAGTTGTTCCGATCGAGTTTTATACGAATAAGCAAGCGTCCTAAGTCTTGCTTTTAATTTTTTTATTTTTTTATTTACTCACTACAAACTTAAGTTGGCACAGTTATTATTTTTATTGAATTGAATTTATTAAAATTCGAATAAGATAATAAGTTAGCAACTAAATCCAGGATGCGATAGTAGGTACTAATGCAATTTGTGCGTTCAGGAAATTGTCATGGTACGCTGACCCAGTGTGGTATACATTGCCGGATCAAAATAACTCTCTCTGGCCAGCTTTCTAGAACTAACGAAATTCTATTCGTTTGGCTACATCTGTGCTATCTTTATTAGCGCGACTTAAAAGACAGATAAAATCAAAAACAATCCGATCAAAGCTCGCAAATTTCATTGTTAACTGAAAATCATCAAAATTAAGATGGATTGTGGAAATGCAGAGACACAAAAGTTTTTCTTAACAAATTTATTTTATTGTTGCGTACATGGATCGCAGTAAAGAATTCGAAAAAAAAATATTATACAGAAGTTCTCAATGTATTATAAAAATAAAAAATAAAAAATATTTGCATCATATTCATCTTCAGCAGGCAACAAAAAGTAAGTTTATTTCCACTGAATAGCTCTCTAGCGAAAAGTACATACGTGAAAGGTCGTGTTTCCGTTTCATGGCATTTTCAGCTAACGATAACTTTATTCGATTATCATATCGTTGCACTTAACCCATCCAATTCCGCCAATTGACTCGACACACCCACGCTCCTCCTCGCTCCGGAGCTTTCGCCACGGGCAGGCTGTTTGCGTCGTCGCGACGCTTTATCCGCATTCCAAATCACCGGGTCAGTTGAAACGTGTTCTCTTAATTTCTTAGAGCGAAATCTAAGAGTGAAAATACTGTCACTCTTGAAAAAGAGTGAAAATATAATATTGAATAAGAGTGACAGATTTTCTTTCTTTTGCAGTGAATCTCACTCTCAAAGAATGAAATGTCACTTTAAAAAATTTAGAGAGTAAATTCTCTCGCGCGCGCGGGAACTAGTCTCTCAGAACTTCGCTTGCAAATTAAAAAATTTGCAAACAGGAAGAAAGTTTCATAATAATGTAAAAATATTGTTTGCTATTTAAAAAGATCTTCATTTCAAACTTGATTTGGAATTTAAGAGCAAAAAATTTTCTTTTTAAAATAATATGACAAAATTAATAAAAAATCATTATTACATTCTATTATTTCATTATACCGTAACTGCTATTAAGACGATCCTAAAGTCTGATTAAATTATTTTTATATAACAATTACTTTTTTCCTCTTTTCAAATTCAAGAATCTATTTCCAGGATTATAATATATAATGTCTGTGTAAGCTGGAGTTTATGCTGACATTGACAAAAAATTTCAAAATTGAAATCTTTATCATTTCTTAGTCCAGTATGGTGTTCTAGAGCTATTACATTGTGATAAGCTTCATACAAAAATACAATCTGTACTTACGAAAGTATAGTAGTCCACAGAAAAAAATCACACTTCACTAGTAGTTTGCACGTTAGAAGAAACAACATGGAGTTCTTAGAGTTTGATTTAAATAACTAATTAATATATAATAATTGTTGTTATGTTATATTGTTATATTGTTACGAAAATTTATATGTATGTGTACGTGAGATATTAATGTAAAGTAGTATATATTGAGATGTGTCAATGACACATGAATTGGTCTACTTACACTGTGACTAATTGTCTTTAGAATCCCTTTAAGTTTAACTGATGCGTTTAAAATCTTGAATTAAATAACAAATATAATAATTAAATCTTGTTTTTTTCTCTCATAAAGAGTAGAATATATTTTGACTTATAATTCGTGTATTGGAGACTATATGAGGATGTTCATATACTCAGCGGGATATACACCATAAACGGAAGTCGGTCGTGGGAAAAAGAGGGTCTCGCAGCTGATTGAAGGTCAGCGACGACGTCGTCGCGTGCAAGATTAGCGGGTTATGTCACATATACAATTATGCTTACATACACAGGAGCATTACTACAAATACAGATACACTATCGTAGTCTGTGTATAATATGTTTCACACATTAAACTTTTAGGTGACCCTACACGATCAATAATACTGTCAGTATTAACAAATACTGACAATATTACTGATCGTGTGTGGTTAATATTGATAGATTGACGTAGAATACTGACAATGATCTGGATTTTAATTCTCGAGCATCAGTCTTGCTTTATTAGAATCCATATCACAGTATGTCACGGTGCAATAGATAATGTACGTAAAATTAAAGTAAAATATATTATCAATAATATTGATCGCATATAAGATTATAAAAATACTAAAAATATTGATGCATACTGCCAATATTACTAAAATTCAATATTACTGATCAGTATAGGATCGTACCGTATAGGATCACTATGTTATGTTCATAACAATAATATTATCATACTATATACACTGAGAAAAAAATAGCCTAAATTTAAATAAATATTTATTTGAATACTATCAACTAAACATTTACTTACAATAAATAAATATTTATTTAAAAAAAAGAGATGATTGTTAAATTAAATTAATGTTTTTGTACCAAATAAATATATTTCATATTTAATAAATATTTAGTTGGTACTATTTAAATAAATATTAATTGAAATTTAGAATATATTTTGTTCTCAGTGTAAATATGTATTATATATATGTATTATATGAATCATATAAAAAATTAATCAAGAAATATAATTAAAATACATTAAATACTATGACACAGTACACTTGAATGCTTTTATTCTAAATCATATATATTTTGCAAAACTCTCTCTCTCTCTCTCTCTCTCTCGCTTTTATTTTCTCACAAATCAATCCTGCGTGAGATAATATTCTACATTTCTGAACATTTCCCATCAATGTAAAGTCAATTATTTTCATAGCTGAACCTGAAAAATGCAAAATGCTTCTTTATTGCGACTTGAAAAACTTGCGAAACGTGTGTGTAACTGATTTATATCCCATTTGATGCATATACGTGACGATGTGTATATCGATCATGCCATCACAACGTTGACAATTGGCCAAATAGTTCACTACGTTGCAACAAGCTGACCGAGTCCTCTGAAATAATCAGCCTAATTTCATCGCGGCTTTCATCTTCACGGACGTAATCAAAATGATAATTTATTTTTCTTACTTTGGCATTACGATAATTTTTTATAGGGAGTACTAATAGCAATTTTTTCGGGAAGCTAAAATAAATAAATCTAAAATATTTCTACACGATTGTTTTTTTTTTCTCTCTTAAGATAGATTTAATCTTATTAGTGAACTATATTAGCTAACCGATATCGATAAATGAGTCCAAAATTCGACAAGTCTTGGCTAACGTTGTTGGCTAACAAGTCTAAGAGCTGGCCTGGGGTGAGATTCTTTGCTGGCTAACTTTGTCGAAAGCCAATGAACCAGGTAAACAGGTCAGAGACAGTTAATAATATTAGAATGTGCTGAGCATGTCGCTTAGTTATTGCCAGATTCCAATATTAATTTGTTTGCTTCGCAATAATAATAATAGTTAAAAAATATATTATTATTGTATATGTCATTTCTCGGTCCTGTTTGCGGAAAAGTTTTACATAAGACACAAGTCTAATCCTAAATTATTCATTTAATTTCTTTTACCGTAAATCTTCTTTACGAAACATTTTCTGTCATCATTTTCTTTTGAATCCTTTGCCAATTTGAAGTTGATGATTGCACAAGGTGGATGACCGTAATAGTCAGCCGAAGAAATTTCAATGCCACGACAGACCTTAATTCTTCGAACTTGCAAATCGTTAACCTCCGCAGTTGCATTATCATTTTTATTCCGTCTTATAATCATAGTATTATAGAAACGCGACATTGCGCGAATACAAGAGATTTTTGTATGGTAAATAACGGATAAGATTTTTACATTGTCAATTGATCGGACTTTAAATTAAAGCATTTTTATATAATATATGAAATAAGATTTTATTGAAATCGATATAAAATGTAAATTTTTTTTATGACTTATAAATGATTAATAATTAGAGATAAGAGTAAGCTTTATCGGCAGTTTTATTAAATAAACTATATATGTTATAAAGCTTTATTAAATAACATTAAATAAAAAAAAAATTTGTTAGAAATACATAAATGTGATTATACATAAATGTGATAATAAATATAGGGAATTAATGCTATTGATGATCAAACTGGATCTTAAGTAATTCAGTGAATTTATATGTACTACATATGTAAGCATTTTTATTGTGCACCGAAATTGTTTCATCCAAATTTTAACATTCATTTACCGAAACATTGTTAAAACATTAAAAAGATATTGAAATGTGAAAAATATTGAATTGTGAAAAGATATTGAAATGTAATCATTGAATATTAGCTAAAGAAAAATATATGTGTATAGATTCCAAGTCCATTCCTCTCTAAATCTGAATTAGTGGCTAATCACTGATATCAGTGCCAAGTATGTCACTGGTAATCAGTGAATTAAATGTGAGATCCCTAACCTAGCTAATCTTTATTTTGTGTGTCTATCTAATCTTGTTTTAATGCTTAAATTCAATGAATATAGAAGATTGAAATTAACGTGTAAATATCAGTATTTTAGTTATATAATGCTCAACATTTTTCCTTTTTTTGTTGAACTTCACTGGTTATCAGTGCAAAATATGCCACTAGGAAATTAATGACTATCCGCTGATTCAGATTTAGAGAGTAGAGAATTCCTAATCGCAAGCAAGCACGCCTGTCCTGGGAGATGTATTTATGCCACGTACGTAAATCAAGGCGGACTAAATATAACACTTTGATCGGCAACGTGCTAATTACAGCAGCCGCGAGCTCTCTTAACTCCCGGTGGTGTTCAATAAATTTAAAAACGGAGATAAACGGAAGAGGAGGAGTTCCGTGAATTCCCTCCGTCCATCTTCCTCTCGTCGCTTTGATCGCCGTGAAATAACTATCTCGTTATGGTACGAGCTAGCCGCACAGAAACTTACTGATCTCTCGCGCGAATTGCAGTGATGCGCATCGTTGCACTCTTGAATCAAGCGATCCGTAGAAGTACAAACGATTTAAGCCAGACGAGATGCACTCTGCTGCTGCTCGTCGATAAAACGTTCAGCTACGGTCGCTGACCCGAACTTATTAATCCTTTGACGTACATTTTGGGGAGTCCCCTTTTTAATTCTATTACCATATGGCTTTAATTTCAAAGATATTACAGGGACAGACTCGCAGGGACTTTTAATTTGAAAGATTAAACGCGATTTCGAGATTAATTATTTTTTACATACGATGTATATTTTTCTGAACACTTCTTCAAATTTTTTAAAACTTGTTTTTATTGCAACTCTTTGATATTTGATATTATAATTATTAAGTCACGAGTTGAAATTTCGTAAAAAGTAAATTGCGTTTTCGAACTTACCAATATATTTGTAAGTCGAAAACGAAAAATATTTATAAATATTTTTATTTATCTCATCTACATTTTGGATCTAACTGTGAACTCTGTAACTTTTACTATCGTTATCGTAAGGATATATCAATAAGCGTTTTAATAGTTTTTAAAATATGCATTATGACGCATTTGGAATGCATCTTTACAAAGATAATTAATAAACAGTAAAATTGTTTTCACCTTAAGATATTACTGGTGGCGTGTCTTTTCATAATGATCCTGCCAAGTTAATCGTTGCCATTAATAAGATACATTTCTTTTTCTCATTAGTGGGATGCGGCAGTCTAGTCATTAACTTGTTAAGTCTAATCGATTTAGCGTACATTTTAATTTCTAAAAAAACAGATTGCACAGCTGATTATATATAGCAAGGATGAAATCAGATATCTGTTGATTATGCGATCATTTTACATTTGGAAAATAACATATGCAGAGCGTCATAATAAAATAATGCAAAGCGTAGCAATAGATAATAAGTATTGATGTTGGAAAATAAAATTTCCAATTTCTAAATATTGAAAAGATAAATTTTATTAACAAAAAATAGATAAATAAAAAATAAATTATATTAATACAATTTATATCAAGATGATTAATTTCTGGATGCATAAGCCTTCTGAAAAAATAAAAATTTGTATATTTGTAGCTATTTATCACATTCATTATCCTTGTTATGAATGCTAAATATATAATTTATAAAAAATAAAAAGAGATAAAAATAGTTATAAAATAATTATGTATCTAGCTGAAAATTGTTCAAAGAATGAACTGAAATTTTATGGTATTTTAACGATATTATATTATATACGATTATATTATGTACATATATATAAATCTCTATTATATTATATTTATTTCTACATCTCGACATCCATTTGTGACTTCTAATTATCGTTTTTTAATTATTTGAAATAATTATATTTTACATTTTAATAATATCAAAAAATATACGAAAATATCACTTTTATGATTGATATGACATTGTTAAAATTTTGAAATACAATGTACTTGAAAATTTTGTTAAAGATTTTAATGGATATATCGAATAAATTATAAAAATATATATATGAACATATCTATAAAAAAAGATTATATATAGTTTATATCAGGATAATCTATATTTATCTCTGAAAGATCGTAGGATGAATGAAAATTTTAACTTCTGATTCTTTATTATTTTTCTTACGCTAAGAATTGAAATATTACTATAAAAACGTTTTCCTTGTCACTTTAAGCTTTCTCATTGAATTCTTGCGTGACACCGTGTATGCATATAATCCTAGTACCTGTCGTCTGAAGATAACGTTGCTATATGCAGCGAACGAGTTGGTAGTTAGATATTACGGTCCGCTAATACTACAGTTATATTAATGCGCGACAGAAAGAAGTCGAAGAGATATGGAAATGCAGGATCAAGAAAAGACTGAGACGTTATTACATTCTCCTCGTATTAGCTTTCTACGTTCGTCGTGAGCAAAATTTATTGCGTTATTAATTAATCAGCCTACCAGTTTTTTTCCGCAAAATACGCATAAAGTAGAGCATATCACTTCTTTTTTGCTTTAAAGAATCCAACGTAAGAGAAATGAAGTTCAGCATAAAAAATTGATGTCATCTAATTGTGTTTTGCGAATATAATTAGTTTTATCTTATACATTCGATAAATTTGTCATTTTATTCCGTTTTTATTGCATTAATATCAAATAGACTCGCAATCTGACGGGACGCATACGAAGATCTATAAATATATATTGTATGTCTTATGCTTCCACAAATTCTAACATTATAAAGTTTGCATTTATGAAATTTAGGATCGTGCGATATTGGGTACATTTCTTGTATAGTCGGTAAAGTCAGATGACCTCAGCAAACCTATTCTATAATTCTTAACAATAATTTCGTTATCGTTATAAAGACTGTCAATAACGAAACTGTCGTTAAGAGAATACTGGAGCGGCAATTATCATGAATTACAATGCAAAATTTTCGAACTGGCTTTATGAATTGCAGATTCTTTTTTACAGAATTATAATACACACAAATAGAAAGTCGGGATGTCGGGATCAATTTTGACAAGAAAAATCGCACAAAAATTTAAAAAATTCACTTACTTTGACATAGATGTCACTTGAGGTTACAGTTTCCTTAATATAAAAATTTTATAGTTTATAATATGAGTAGCATAGGAATTCAGCGAATCTCAGATTACTTGAACGAACAATGATATAATTATACGAACTGAGATTATATAATTAAGATTAAGAGTCTAGAAAAAAATATTTTAAGTTGAACACGTAATTTACGGGTATACATATGCTTATAGCAAAGATTTAGAATGGTAAACAGATCAGTAATTGTGTCTTCTCAAGAGGTGCTCGATCTTGTAAGAAATGACACTGTAATATGTTAGATAAGGACAGATGTAGGCGTTTGAGTAGATAGAACGAATATAAGAAATTGAATTTGAAGTTCAATATAGACAAAAAAGTTTATATTATCGACATCGATCAAATTCGGTCGTCGCTCCAACATCTCTTTAAAAATTACAAAATAGGCCTGCGAGGCATTTATGCTCGTGAAATCTTGATCGGCGTATCTATAAAATCCGAGAAGCATAGCGCTGGCTATATGAATTTGCGGAACAACGGCGTCGTCAATTTTCAAGCTTCCGCCAGTGATATGCGTATATATAGTGATGTTTAAGCGGATAAAAGCGAAATCTTTCTCTCTCTCTCTCTCTCTCTCTCTCTCTCTCTCTCTCTCTCTCTCTAAGAACGCGTATTTCTGTGAGAAATATTGAGATACATTTGTGCATAGCGAATCCGAATAGCGAGTTAATGAGAAGAAGTTGTGATAAAAAAATCTTACTTTAGAATAGTTAATTATCTTAATCGCTTTATTATTTCAAATAGAGCTTAATGAGGCTAGATGAGACAAGTCTTCGAAGTCTGTCATAAAATTTATTTCTTTAAGTATCATCATGCAATGCTCTACTCTATTTAACAGCGAGGAAGACGCGACTAACGGTATTGCTTGAGCGCGTGAGTTCCGGTTACGATCTTCGTGAGCTGAAGAGCTCCTCTAGGAATCCACGCTTCACTCTGTCAGGAAGTCACGCCGCCGGAAATTGTGTTGTGAAATAACGTTACCGGATCGTGTTGGAAATTACGACCGCAGAAAGAGAAGCACTAGAACAAACGAACGGGGTATAATTGAAGATTATTTCGTTCTACTTCTTAATCACCTAAGTATGCGTAAGAAGCGCCGTGTTACTTTGAACGTTATTAATGTCTACCTGTGAGAAAATTCTTCCTGACGTTACTGGTCTAATTAATTTAGATTGGCATCTGAATGAGAAATTAATTGGTGGCAAATTTATGTACATGTTATTTCTGCTTCGCTTATCCTCTCTTTTCTTCCAACGGCCTGCAGTCTATGAATTATATCTTTTGTAACTTTTTATATAGGGTGTCCCAGAAAGAATATAGATTCTTTCACTGGCAGATTCTATGGAACGTTCTAAGACGAAAATTCTTATACGAAAATGAGGCTATAATATTTTTTAAATTATAAATAATTAAAGTTAGCCATTTGTAGCGCTTTAAGCAAGATACATTAAGCACGCACTGCGAAGGTACTTTTGTACATGTTTTCTAAATACTGATAATTAATGTACTTATTATATAAAGTTTGTTCTACAATTGCGTAAGCGTAATTGCAAAAATTGACCAATCACAGTAGAATATTCTCCTCATATTCGAATATTCCGATAAAACTAAATTTTGTCAAAATTGGTCAACTTTTGACGTCTTTCTGGTTTTCATCGGACTTTATTACATATTTATCTCACACTCTAAAAAATATAGATTTGAATTTAATATCATATCTGACGTCTATCATATATGTAATTCTCATCATGTTGATATTAATATTAACACTAATATACACGACTATGACTTTTAAATCCACCTTATTTAAATATCATCATTATATAGATTTAAAACTCATGTTAATATAAACACTAGAGAGAGGTTTTAAATTCATATTATGTTAATGTTATTATATATGTATTAATATCGACACAGTAAGAATTTCATAAATATATGGTGTTAAATCTACATCCCATTATATTTTTTAGAGTGTACATTACCAACGTCCAACGCGAATATCTTACAAAGTACTTCGCAAGCATTTTCTCGCCTTCGTACAGCGTGTGGGGGATAATGAGCAGCGACAGCAGAACGACTCCGTTATGATTATCGTGTAGGATTAGATTAGATGGTAGGATAGTTGAATCGCGGATAATATAATGTTGTCAATAACAACGCAATCTCTAGCGAAGCGTGCTCTCTCTAATTCTCTTATATAGCAATAAACGTCAGTTTTCTCGACGACTAGACCGGCAATGAAAGTCGAGCGAGCTACCCGACCCTTCCTACGCGTGATGCGACGGCTTCATAGTGATCAACTATTCCTGGACTCAGGTCGACTCGTGAATCAACTTTGTAGCTGAAAATATAGTATATGTACGCGCGCTCGAGCGGAAGTCAGTGATCTCAGATCGCAGTACTTTCCGACGCATGCGTACTACCATAGGATAGCGTATACGTATATGTTTCGGAAAATATTGGTCAGCACATTTCATCTGAGAGACATCCTGAAATCGTCCTTAAGATATCGTTCTATGTCTTTAGTGCTCTCTTAAAGGCCTGTGCTGTATGGGAAGTAATAGTATTTTTTCGAGGATTAAGAATGGATATCTTTAGAACTTTGGATTTGAACGTCCTGTAGATGTATGTAAGACATAACGACTACCATAGTTTACAAGATGTTCCTAGGACATCCCTGAAATTATAAGAGTAATCAACAAAATATTTTTATCAATATAAATTTGATATAAATAAGCAAATATTTATGTAACATTCGCTAACAATAAAGTTAACAATTTAACATAACATTCAAAAAATACATTTATGACTTATTTTATTTGTCAGTTTTGATAATTGATGTAATAATATTTGTTTTTATCTTAAAAATAATGGTATTTTTTATTATTCAAATAATATTTTACTAAATAAAATAAAATATTTTTTTTAAACGAAATAAATATTTATTAAAGTTATGTATTTAATTTCAATGTATTGTATTTATGTAATTAATACAGATTTTTACGCAATTTAACATTTAAACTTTGATTGGCTACTTGATTTGGCAAACGTTTTCGCGTTCCGGGACCTTGAATACTCAATTGACAAAAAAGCGTGCGATTATATAGCTCAGTATTAGTGTATTAAATTTATCACTCTGGAATCTTAAGTCGGTGGCATACAATGCTTATTTTCCTGCTGGATTGCTAGCTAGATTAGAATTTTATATTGTATATTGACATTGCCAGCAGGATTCTCGACGAACAGAAAAAAAGATACCGGACGACCGAATTTGATTGAAAGCTTCATTTTTATAGTTATTATCGTAATGTTACCGTAATAATAATTATATATGTAGTTCTATTTAAAAAATATATACTCTCTAAATTTGAATAAATTTGAAAGTGGATGATCACTGATATCAGTGTCAAGTATGTTATTGGGTAATTAGTGACTATTCACTGATTCAGATTTAGAGAGTAGTTAATACTGAAAAAATAACTATAATAAGTTATAGTTATTTTCTTTTTAATTAATTAATTTTTTAATTAATAATTATTATAACTTTTTTTTTGCTCAATGTATGTTTAAAAGTCTGATTTTTCTTTTTGATCAATTATTCATTGACTTAATCGAAAGGCGGAGATGGAAGGAAATTGAATGGAAAGATTGAATCGCGCAATCAGATGTCGACGTCACCACGACGCGATGATCTCATCCATGTTCGCAATGCACGTGTCGTGAAATTGCATTTGTAAATAGAAACGTAATTCGTTGCAGAAACGATGTTTTAACCCTCTTTAGCGATTTCACTCCCAGCCTATTTCTGCGTCTGTGTCTTCGTTGAATGCAATGACACTCGAACAATAACGAGAGACAATTTTGAAGGGTCAAATCGTGAGATTAAGAATGCACCGAGGAAATCGGTTTTGTAGTTCTCGTCGATAATCGCGATACTCTCTCTTCTCGATAAAATACGTGGCATGATGAGCATCTTGCAGCGTGTAAACATTCGCGCGGTAAACGTTTCTCTTTGAGCAAAATAGTTGATGATATCATTCGCCCATCGTTTCGTACACGTAAGCCTCTCGTATACGTCGTCACTATAATTGTCCCAAAAACTTGCGTCATTTTGCCTCCGTTTAAAACACCAAATTCCTATAAAAGTAAACTTGTCACTCACGACTACGAAAAAATTTTTCTTTTATAAATATTAAAATGCATGCTATAATATATACTTCTTATGTAATTTTAGACATTATATGGAAAGAATTTTTTATTATTTATATTTTACCGCAAAATTTATTACAAATTTTACTATGTTTAGTGATAACGTGGAACAATCTGACAACCTATTAAATATTACTGTAAAGAGAAATTTTTGAAATATACAAAAGATATTTTAAACATGTATATAATAAAAATTACCAAACATATTAAATTGTTTTAATGCAAAATATTTACAAAGCACTTCATAAAATTTACACATTACATTTTAATATAGATTAGTTGTCATTATATTTACACATTACATTTTAACATACAGTGAGTACAAAAGTATGCATATAAGGAAATTTAGTAATTATTCACAATATATCTCTTCTAAATTTTAATGTCTTTTTCTTTGAATTCGTATTGTAAATGATTACAAGAAGTTACACGTGAGTGTAATGAAATTAAATATATTACCTGAATTTTTTTCCCTAACAATATTAATCTTACAATGTTATTTGCATATCGCTCACTAGTCAATATATTATTTTATGTTCTTTGATTATTTTGCCTTTGCTGTCATAAGCTAGACAATTATATTTGTCTTTTTACTATTGTTAGTGTTACCAATTCCAATCGACGAATTTTGGATGTATTGTGATAGACAATCGTAATGGTTGACCTTACACAATGTATACACAAGAGTTATAAATCCTAAATTGTTAAAGATAAAATTGTTGAATCAATTCGTTAGCTTATTTAAAAAAAAAATCAAACCATTAATAACTTATTTACTTGTGTATGCATTATGAAATTCCATCACAATAATCTAATTGTGTAAAACTTTTCTGCCATAAATCATCAGTTAAACGAAGAAAGAATCCAATTTTTCCAGCAAGATTCATTAATCTAACGAACATTAATGTCTCGTTGATTTTAAACAAAACGCGAGAGCAATGTGAAGGAAAGGGAACAAAGTAAAAAGTGAGGGAGCGAGTAAACACTCCACAAAAATTATACTGTTGAAGTACAACTCTCAATTAATTATCTTTTGTTTCTTCGAATCCAAGTTTAGGCTCAGTAAACGATCTCGCCTTTTCCGCCTTTTAATATTCCACCTTTTATCATCTATATACTGAGTTGTTTTTTTTTAATATAGAAAATGAACTCCATCAGTGATTATGCGTACTATTTGCTAGTAAACGACTTTAGTGCTGTTTTAGTAAACATCATCAGATATCATTTAATCAATCATTTATCATGCTGCGTGGTAAAATTTTCATAGATGACTAAGCCAGGTTGAAAATATCATGATGTATTATAAAATTTATATAGGCTATTTTATATGTTTATTATTACTTGATATTTATTCTAATTCAAAATAATAAAGAATCATGAACTTAATTTATTTTAAAATTATTTTAAAATTATTGAAATTATACTATTTTTTAATAAAATAAATTAAACTTATTCTATATTTTTGTTATTGTGGAAATATTAATATTTATGTGGGAAAAAATTCGTGGCGTTTTTCTTATTAGATGGCATTAAAAAAACGCCACGAATTTTTTCCCACATCTAATATATCAAAAAGAATCACATAAAATTTTTCGAAGTATTATGTTATCCTATGATTATCACGATTTTCAAAATAAGTTTCAAAAGAAAGAGTCTCTCCATGTATAAAAAAGGACCGAAAAGATAAATATATTGTGAGTAAATAAATTATCTGTCTTGCTAAAAGTAAGACTTCGAGTAGACATCTTTTCAAATTTTTTTATTGCTTCAGCTCAAAACCTTATAATTCTCTCTCAAATTCTCCTACATGGATTGAACACATAAAGAATTAATTTTTAAAATTATTTTTTTATAACTATCTTTTTGAAAAAATTCCGAATTAATTTGTTTCGATGCGCTGCATCTGTTTAATGCACTCGATCCTACTGATATTTTGAATTGACTCGTAACGGCAGATTTATCGTAGTCCGCCCGTGCTTCGTTTGCATTATGCGAATGGCAGGATTTATTCTGCTCTCGAGACGAAGCCCGTTTTGGTCGTGCAGTACGAGAATACGCCGCTTGCGAACGCAACGGAAGGGGCATGCAAATTTATCAATTTAGCGCTCCGGTGCACTCAAACGCATTGCATCATTGCTCCGTAATCGCGGCGGAACTGGCGCGGTGATTATCATTATGTATTATTCGTCGTCGTTGTGTTTAACCTTCATATTTCCCAAACGCATGAAATGAATGAATTCAAAATTAGGTCAGTGAATAGCGTTTTGATATATTTTAAAAATAAGGATGTAGATTTAATGGTGTTAAGCCCACATCGTATTAATGTTTATATCATTATCAACACGATGAGAATATAAGTCGCATAGTATTAAATCCACATAATGTTGATGTTGATGTAAACATTAATATAGATAAATTTAGTATGATAGTTTTGTATACTTATCACCATTTAAAACCCGTAGTGTTAAATACATAGTACATTGGTATTTGTATCAACACTTACACGAGAATCGTGTGAGAATCATATAAACCGCATATGGTGTTACATCTACATTTTTTAGAATGTGATTGTTCTGCTTTTTAAGTTATATAAAAACCGAATTTATATAGATTATCTACATAAAATGAGAAAGTTTCAATATTAATTATATATTTGTTGACGGTGTGTTTGTGAAAATTTTATTTATATTTTAGTACTAACAATAAGAATGAATCATTGAATATCTTCGAATTTCTTACTCTCCCTTTTATCAGAAATTTGAAACGATATCCCGTGATCATTTGTCGTACATGTAAAAACATGGTCACTACGCGTTTGTCATAACACGACTTAACCTTGGCGAACACAGCACAAAATAAAATGACTCACGTTCTCACGAAAGTGATAAGTGCAGCGAAGTTATCGTAGCGGTTGCCCGCCGCGGAGTAATTGAATGGATAAGCCGGACTCTTTTAATTCTTCGATGAATATATATTATAGAGTTCGAAATAACTCTGCACCATACACGTATGGTTTTCTTATCACGTACAACCTTAGAAATATCGGCTCGTCGGAGTCTTACTTTAGAAGCCGCTGTTATCGACTTATTGTACTCCCTATATATACGATATCGAAGTTGATCGTCTTGTGTGAGAGATACACAATAGCTCGAAAAGGTATTCGAATGATTCCACTCAAATGTTGCTGCAGCATCTGAACTCACTCCGTGAAATGCCAGCCAGCTTTCCCTCGACAGCGCAAATGTCTTCAGGAAGAATCTTATTATTCACTTCTCAGCGCGCATCGGTGTTCTAGAAGTTGTTCTTGATAAGAAATTTATTCATCTGGTGTCTTCTAAAAGACTCGAGTCAAATACAACTATTGGACATACAGCTTCCGATATTGGAAGAACTTTGTGAAAAAATTTTCAGATCTAGTGCTGCTGAATGAAATTATAATGTCAATCTCCACTTGAGAAACAATATAATCAAGCTGTAATCACTAGTAATCAATTTTCTTCGCTGATGTCCAGTTTATTGAAATATGCTTGGTACAAATGATGAATAATTGCCGAGTATTATGAATAAATATTGTTACGTTGTAATAAACTTTAATAGATAACTTGTTTGTAGTTTATTGGATGTGAAAAATGTACACAATCTTAAAACGTATGGAATTAGCTTGAAATAATTTTTTTAATTTCATACAATCATTAATTCTCGAGATAGGGCATTTCAAAGATTCAAGATATTATGGAATCCCAATTTACGTTAAAATGTGAGTTTATTTATCAGATGTGTAATCGAATTTGAAAAGTAATATTCGCATTTTTCTCAAAATTTTATAAAATGTATTTATATATGATTCTAGTTGTGTATGGCTCTTCAAAATTTATTTTTGGAAGAAAAAAATCGCTTTTTTTTTTTTAAAGAAAATCAAAGCTGTTTTTTCAAAAATTTTCTCAAAAGTTTTATTTTTTTACGAATCAATTGAAATAAAATAAAACTAATGTGAGTCACCACAAGATGTTCGTGTTTTAAGATAAGTGTATTAAATCATATAAGATGTTTCGATCCTAAGAATTGGATCGTCTTCAGTGTAAAATAGAGTTACTTGTGTAATCCGATAATTAATTTTGAAATTAAAACTTTTGTCGACAAAAGCAACATTAAAATAATTCTGTAGAAATCAAACTTTATTTCAAGATTTATAACTTTATAAAATAAAATTTTTTAGTGGCGCTTAATATGATAAGAAAAGCGTAAATAAAGAAGTGCATTGTACATACTAATATAGTTTTACATAAATTTTATTTAAGAATGATCAGAGATCAGAGATATTTCAAAATGATAACAAAATTATAAAAGATTATTCTAAATCGTATTTAAAAGTAATACAACAAATTTTTTGACAGTTTATTATTAACGTTTTCAATTTTTAACTTATAACGATTAATCTTAGGTTTATAGCCCTTTTTCTTTCGGTATTAACACATTTATAAAAATGACTCCGACATATCCGTTAAGAGAAATTTCTGAAATATAAATGTACGTTTTATAAATTTCTAAAATAAAGATAATTTATTAAAGAAAAAGGGAAAGAAAATAAACAATTCGTATTTGTCGATTACAAATGTTTCAGATAGTCCCAATGCTACTCTATCAAGAAGACATTTCGGACATCATTGTTTCAAGTACTTCTTGGCGCGAACGTGAGTACGTTTACTATACTCAATTCCCCCTTACAAAACAAAATTTTTTGGCTAAACGAAATGAGCGGAAAATCTTTTCTTGTGGATTTGGAAAGCATATAAATAGCATATTATTATATATTATATTATATATTTATTCATTAAGATTTGGTTAAATTGGGAAGGACTAGCTAGGCAGATGTAAGCTCGGGAGGACGAATTGACCTATGCTAGCCGGATCAGACAGCGACTAGAAACAATATCTAGAATGGAGAGCAGCGGACAACTAAAGCGGAGTAGAGCAGATGTAGCTATAGTCGGCCGTCTGTCTTGTAACCTTTGCCTCGCTTTTGCGTCACGCTCAGTCGCGATTCGGCTTTCTGCTGGCGAACATTCCTTTTCTCTTCTCGCTATTCGCCGCGTAACGGAAGCTACTTGCTGCTGCACCAAAAGTAACAGCATTCGCGTTACAGACATTAGTGACACTGAAATTTCGAAGTTGTTTAAAATAAAAAAAAATCGGAATGCCTGTCAAGATGTGGTTTCCACATTTTAACTTTCGAGACACAAACGCAACATAGAAATAATAACATGTACTTTATCGACAAGGGGTTGAAATAATTTCAAAAGTTTCGATCGTCCATTAATGCAATGCAATCACCTTGATTGAAATAATCATTAAATCGTGTGATGCGATTTCGTTTAAGCGCGCAAGCGTCGGTGCGAGTGAGCGAGTGTGTTGAGTCGCGGAAGCAGTCGCGAGACATAAGTTTGCGGCAACGCGCATGCGAAATCGCACGCGTGAGAAACGAACAACGCAGATGCATCCGAGCATAAACCGAGAAATTGAGTTTAAAGGGATGTTGAAGCGACGTCAATTACTATGAATTACAGTGCAATCAAAATTTCCGAACTGGCTTTACGGATTGCAAAATTTTTTTACAGAATTAAAATACACACTAGAAAGTCCAGGTATGTCGATTTCATAAGAAAATCGCACAAAAATAAAAAAAAAATCGTTTATTTTTTACTCGTATAACTGTCACTTAAAGTTATTAACATAAAAACTTTATAGTTCGTACACTGAGAAAAAAAGTTTTTGTTTCCAAAATATTAATTGATTCAATTAAATGCAGCGGTTACGAGTTGTCAAGCCAATATTTATTAATTTAAATAAATAACATGTTGACATGTCTCATGTATAATATTGTATTTAATTTATTGTAAATAAATACTTGAACTAAATAATCATTATGAGTTATAAAAGTATTCAGTCAAGTTAATAATTTTTTTTCTCAATGTATGAATAGTATAAATATTCAATGGATAAGATTACTTGAACGAACAATACTGATTGTGAGTTTGTATAACTAACAAGTAAACCTACCTTTCTATATGATTCCCTGAAACTTTAATAAAACTTCGTATATTTGTAGAGTAATAAAAAATAATAAACATATTTTTTTATGTACAAAAAATTTGCACACCAAGTACTTTGTGATTGCTACATTGCATAATGCGCACATAATTTAACAATTTTTTAGACAATAATCTACGGGATTATTAAAGTCAAGTTTCTCTTGTAAATGTCTGTTTAAACTAAATCTTGTAAATACTTTTGTTCCACGACAAATATTTTGTAAATTGAGAAGATAACTAATTATGATAAGTAATTAAAGTTTGATAATGTTGTTTCCTAAATGCAAGTTTATATCGTAATTATACAAAAATAACTGTATCTGAAAAATGTTGTACGAAATTTTTTCAAATTTTGTAGACGAAGGTATAGAGAGGTTTAATCATTGCAGTTGTTTTTGCAGGAATTGTTAAACCAATATTGGGCCAATATTGGGTATCAATTTTTATGGGTATTCAATTTTTGCTCAATATTGGCGAAATATTGGAAAAATAATTTGTGAGCAATAATTTTTGTGTGCAAACGAACTGTCGGCAAAAGTGATGTAGACAGATATTGTAGACAATCGATTCGTAGACAAAAGGAGCCATTTCTTCAAGTACGATCTTTTCACTTGTCAGGTTCTATTTATCAACAATACTGTTAAATATTCAAATCTAGTCCTTCGACGTTTTTTTTTTTTTATATATCCGATATCGCAGATTTTATTATCGAATAACGAAGTTAGCGAAGACGCCTGAAGATAGGAAGTTGGATCTGTCGATCAGTGACTGTGTAAATACATTTAAAGTTTCTTTCGTGCTCTCTCGTTCGCTCTCTCGTTCCGATTTATCGCGAATGTTTGTATTACATCGAGGAGGATTCGATACAGTTATCTGCTAATGATAACGGCGATGACGCTTATCCGCGGGAAACTCGCGACACACTAGTTTGACAGGAGACGGTTGACTTATCGCGATAATAATAATGCTCTTCGTTATATATACGCAGAATATAATGTAAGCGCTGCGACACACGTGATTTCATATAATCGCTCGACCGCGTCACGAGATATTGAACTACTTAACTACTCGGCTTAATTCTCTTAATACTCGAAGAATATATTCGCTGTTGTTCCGCATTCTCAATGAAACTAAATGTTTCTCGATAATGTAACTCGATATTTGATTAAAATTTTTTTTAACATTCTTTTTTGCGGTTTATTAGATCATTGAGGTGTGAAAATTAATGTGTATTTAATTAAAACTGTAAATTTTAAAGCACTTTTTATTT
>NW_017259279.1:646328-685186 GCF_001594045.1 Atta colombica | reverse complement strand
TCTTTTAAAAAGGATTATTTTGATAAATAAATCTTCTTTAAGATTATACATGTATACTACTCAAAACAATTACATGACTATTTCAGAAAATGATGACATTTAGAAATATTGGAAATTTCAAAATTTTCTCTCAGTATCCAAATTCGAGATATTAATATGAATATGTTTGTTAAAACATGCTACTTTGATTTTTCCTAATGTTTGAGTCGAACTATAGAATCGTCCGAATCTTTCCTAATTGTTGCGAGTGGTATGTTGTTAACTTCCAATTATATGTCTCGAAGCATTAATCAACCAGCTTACCGCTCTTATTACTATGCTCTTATTACTGTGAACGATATACTTTTTCTATCCGTTTTTAACCCTCAATTGATCTCTTTTATATCGCTACGTATTTTTCTCATCGTCGTGCCTGGTTAATGACTCCGCCGATCTTCCACGGCGATCGTACTGAATTTCCGCCTACGTGTTTGCTTCCCGTGTGCCCAGGTGAAAGAAAAAGGGATAATGTTGTCGTACATGTTGCCGACGGAGGACAAGCCACCGCCCGGCGAACCCAACAGCCAACAGAACAATTATCGCACGGCCAGCAAGCTGCAAAAGAGCACCGCTGTAGTGAGCACATCTCCCAGAAAATGCACAGACACGACTAGACCGATGATCGTCTCCACCAAGATCGAGGATCCAACTGGCGATCCTGTCGCCCGGCACGGTTTCCCTCGACCGGTCGAGAGCCCGAAGCACAATGGAACGACAACCACGAGGAAATCGACTCTGCACAACGCTAGCAGGGTTACTAAGGACGACAGCCTCTACAGCATCGACAGTGTAGCTAGTACCGCCGGCAGCGAACGTAAGAACAAGATTCTCAACGGCGCAAAGCACGCCAGCCTGAAAAGGTAAGTGAAGAAGATAGCTGTAACAAAAGCGATTTATTTCATATTAAGATCATCATAAACGAGAAGCCATTAGATCTTGTACACTCTATAAAAAATAAATAACGTTAAATTATTTTTTAAACAATTATAAATGAAATTCAATCGAGAAATATTCAACACAAATAAGCAAAAGTATATTCAGTTAAAGTGGATGTTAATATCTAATAACATTTTTGTGTGAATCTTATAATTTCCACACAGTTTCAAGCTTATTATTTTTTTAAATAAATTCTCTCTCTCTCTCTCTTTTTGGTATTTGTGATTATAAATATATTTTACCGTAATTACGATTATTACTATTATAATGTTATTAATAATAACTATATGTATAGTTTATCAATAAAAATATAAATGTATACACAATTGGCAATCAAAAATAACTATAATTGTTAATTATAATATGCTATACAAAAGATTGCAATTATTATAATTTAACTTATATACTACTTAACGACTAAGTTTATAGTCATTTTGGTTACTATATATATTATAACTATATATATTTATTGATATAACGTTATAGCAATAATAACCACAATTTTATGGCAACATGTAATTTTATAATCATAGAAACTAAACATTTTTTTTTAATGCAGGATTTCGTGACACTGTTGTATCTAAGAGTTATAAATAGTAATTCGATAGGTAAAATCACAAATCTTTGAAATCGAAGCACTGTTATTTTTCTTGGAAGAAATATTGAGATTAAACCGCATGTGCTCTCTTTCTCCTCCCTCCCTCCCTCCCTCCCCCCCTCTCTCTCTCTCTCTCTCTCTCTCTCTCTCTCTCTCTCTCTCTCTCTCTCTCACTCACAACAGGTTCATTGGGTTTCATATGATAAAATGTCTCTCTTTCGCGAAAAAAAAAAGAACGTCACTATATGTTGAGTCTACAGGCTGACTTTCGCAGCCCGTACGAGACTTTTGCTGGCACTTGCACGAAGGATAGGTCAGGGTCAACCTCGCCGTGACTTCGATGGATCGTCATAATGCATTGAACGAAGCCTCGCTCGGACAAGACGTACCGAGAAGACCGAGATCATCTTCTGAATGCATTTAATAATTCTGACAAAAGACACATAAGATAGTGAGAGAGATATTTCAGTATGAAACCGGTGTGAAATAATGCGAAGTAGAAAAAGGCTTGATCTCCTATCGATTGTGTATGTTCTAACGTGTCATAAATAAAGTTACGATATTATCAAAACTGTATGACTAAAATAATATTCGGAGCTGAATTAGAATAGCTAAACGGGTTCCAACGTAATAATAACAATCTTGTCGACATGATATACGTAAAAGCACAGTTTCTCGTTGTGCTGATAAAAATTTCTTTTATCTTGATAAAAATTATTTGATAAAAACTGAGAGAAATGTTTTGATACATATCATTTGATATATGACTGATAAAAATTTTCTTACTTTTTTATTAAAAAATTGTGTTATTCTAATATATATTGATTATTCTAACCGAAGTTTGTTTTATAAGAACAGAATTGAGATTTATAAGATGTTATAAGATTTTATAAGAAAGAATTGTTGTTTTGGTCAACAAAGGAGAGATATCAAAAAAAGCTGTTTTTTGGGTCTACACGGATTTAATTTATATTGAGTCAAATTGATTCTTTACATGGACTTTATATTTTCCTATAACTGTTTCACATAATGACGAATAATAGTTCTTTTTAAATATACGGTTTTAAAATCGATTTTTGTGTAATTTAAAACATGATCTCATTGTAATCGAGTTTGAATACTGTAAAAATTAAATGATTTATTCACAATTGCGCTTGAAAATTATAAGTAATAATCATTATTTAAATATTTATCCGTTTTTAAACAAATCTGTCAGTAAGTATACTATTACGTTTTTTTACAAGCAAACTAAAAAAATTCTGAGAAGTTTACTTATCTGATTTTTGGACTTATAATATGTTGAAAACTATATTAAAATAGTGAATATGTATTTTTTATGTATCCATATAAAAAATTTCATTTCTTTTAAAGCAAATGTTATTGAAACTGAAAAAGAAAAATCTTTTTAAATAAAAATCATGTGATTTTAAAAGTTTTTAAAGGAATTTTTTTTTTAGATTTGCTAAAACTCTAGTTATTATAGAAATTTAAAGAAACTGTACTTTTTTAAGGACGTGTCAATTTCATCATTTCATTCCCATGTACGGATACATATGGATATACATAATAAATATACTCTTCTGATGTTATCTAGAGTTGTCGACAAAACTGCCAAAACTTTGAAAACTTTTTCGTCCCTCGAAGGTTAGAAATTTTTTGAGGCGAAAAACTTTTTGATAGTTTTGTTAATAATTTTGGATAATACCACAAGAATTTTAACAAAAAAGTAACACTCGAAGCTACAAGTTTATGTTTGAAAAATTATTGAGAATAGAAAACGTCGTATTGTGAATAGAAAAATTTCTAACACCTGAACAATTTTTAAATGTTTTTTGACAATTTTAAATTAGGAGTTTTAGATAGCACTTAAAAAATTCTAATGATAATTATTAGGACTTTAAACATTTAAATAAATACATATTTAAAGAAATATCGTATTTTTCATACTTCATTTCGTGAAGTTAGCGCCGAAAATTTATCGGTGATTTTTTTTTTAGCAGAACTATTTTTAATTTTATTAAGGAACTCTAAAACTCTTCAGGATATATTTATAGAACTATAAAAAAAATTTATTGTTTTAGAAGATAAGATGCTAACTTCACGAAGATGAAATTGTGTTGTATTGTAACAATGAGTTTCAATTCTTTTCTTCAAGTATTTCTTAACGATAAATTCCATGATAAAGAAATTTATCTAACACACTATGCCGATTAATGCATTTTCGAGGAGCGTTTATTTAGTTCTTTATAATAATACTGGCAGCGTGTAGCTTGAATCACTCTAGAAAGAAACTGATCCGTTGCCAAATCGCTATTGCGTACTTAGGAAATACTGTTGCGTATTTAACGTTTATTTTTGCAAATGTGTATCGGCAGGTAGATACGTTTGCACATGCAGCTAGGTTTTTTGCTCATTTCTTTGAAAGATTTCAATAAACACGCATATGTATATATATTATAGATACATTAAATATTTTGTTAATATTAGAATTCTTATACATGGATATTTAAGAATCCTTGAAAAGATTAAATAATAACGTATAATAAAATAATTGTGTCACGCACGGAAAGACAAAATTAAAATGGAAGTATTTTTTATTGCTTCTTTTATTTATTCTTAGAGATTTGTAACATTTACTTCTGATATATTTTAATGTCTTTTTCATTTTTTCATTCTTAGCGATAACAATTGATTCAATTGTAGCAATAGTTTAAAGCTTAATTATTGATATTGGTTAATATTTAAAAGTAAAAAATAGTAACCTATTATTGTGTTTAAAAAAAATATACAGAGAATTTTACTATAAGAAATACAATTTTACCAATTGGACACTTGGACATTTCAATAAGAATACGCTGTATATATCATAAAGATTAAATATCTCGTTTATATTAAAATTCTTAAAATTCTGTATATTTATAATTCATAAAAATGAATAAGTAATAACGTTTAATAAAATGCACTTATGTCAAAGTAGAAGAGATTGAAATGAAAGTGTTTTCTATTGCAAACAAGAACCATAGTATTCCATAATCGATTTCAACCGAGCAGACTATACCTCTCGCTAATCGACTGCCGCTGCAGCTCGCTGCGTTCGATACTTTACGAGCCATAAGAGTAAAATTATCACGGCTCGATGCAGTAATTCTTCTGCGATCGAGCAAAAATAAACGTTTAAAAAAAATTTTTTTTTTCGATACACAGGATGTCTTTGACGATATCATTTCAACTCCGTTTATTTACAACGTCCTGAATTAATTATGAATTGTACTATCCTTGAGAAAAAATGATTGATCCAAAATGTGCGCTTCTCCATGAAATCCAGTCTTGCCATGATTTAATTATCAATTAATTTCAAATTACAATACACTACTTTAATTATTTATAGAATCTTTAATGCATACGTTGTATCAAGATGTTCAAGTTAGCATTAAATTAGAGAGTAGATCGAGTTTTTTTAAATTTTTATTCGAAATGACGATTTTAGTAAATAACAATACATTAAAAGTTTGTTTTTGTGTAATAAATCTGAAAACAACAACTTATACAGAGTCCGATATTACACTCTTTACATTCAAATCTGAAATCTAGATTTTTTTTGTTCGTGATTCATTTCGCTTCTGTAGTCAAACAATATATTTTTTGTCCTGTTAGATGATTTATATTTTTTTCGATATAAGAAGAAAAGCTAATTATCAGACATACTTTCTAAAAATAATCAGTATATATTATTACCGAAAAACAAACCAAATAGTCGCTGATTATATAGCAGTTATAAGTATAAGCGCAGTGTAAAATCAGTAAAAGTTTACTGAAAGAATTAATTAATATTAATTGTTCCAGTCTTACCAGTCTTATTAAATTACTATTAGAAACAATGACTTTAGACTGCAAAATCAGAAATGTATGCTATTTAAAACATCAGTAAATATTCCAGTAAATACCAACTAATAATAGTAATGATCTCAACATTATAATTTTCTATTCAACAATTTAATATGTACAACATACAACACATAAGTTATAGTTAACAGTTACATTGTTTACTAAAAAAATATAATATTGAAATCATACTATTATTAGTATGATAAAAAAATATAATAAATATTAATAAAATTAATAAATATTAATAAATATTAATAAAAAATACATATTAATAAAAAAATTATTATTTGACGCATAGATAATATCACATTGTAAATAATTTCTTTATTTAGCTGTTGAGCCTGGATTTTACTTTTTGTAATGGTTTGATAGTTTAATCTAATTGAAGAAGGAATCAATTTTTTCTATCTATTATCTCCTTTATATTAGAGAATTCGAACAGAAGTCAAAAGTAGAAGTCTATACTGCTATTGCAAACTTTGTATTTGGTAATTATTAAATGTAAAATTATTTTAAAAATATTCTTTTATAAATATAACATGCAATTTCTGATGTGAACAGTTGCTGAACGAATTTGTTAAGATTTGCTTTTGATTGTTTTTTACCGAAGTCATTTCCGAGAAGAGTAATGAGTAATTGTGTGCGGCATATTTACTTATATACAGGTCAATCTTGATCACGCGCGATTGTAATTCGACGCCATGGTGATCGTGAGATTTTGATTTTGATATCATCTTTGCGGTCGTCGGTTCAGTTCGTTGTGGTCACGCGATAAAAAACTGAGGTTTACAACAAGGTTTATTTTTCATGCACTGATCGATATCATATGACCTGTTTTGATGCCGAATACAAAATGTTCAAAATAAGTAAAGAATCATTTAGCTTTAAAGACGTTTTCTCAAAATGTGGAGAGAAAATATTATTCCTATTGTCTATTTATTTGTTTATACAATTCCGTTATAATTTAATTATAAATTTATCAAAGAACTTGTTTGTTTATCTATGTATTTGTTGCTTCATTAAGAATGATTACTGTTTAGAGTATCCTTTGGCTCGAGCAAAGGATCGATGGTGGAAACACTCGTTTATGAGACTCCCGTACAAGAGGAACCTGAGATCAATCACTTTCTGGATCACAACGGCCGCTTACCTCCTCCTATGATACCTGTGCCTGATACTGAGTAAGTTTTACTCTTATAAAAAAATGAATTATCGAAATTCTATTCTAAACTTCTTTTAATCTCGAATTTTAAGTATTTTAAATATTTAAAATATTTCAAAATTTAAACATAATACACAAAAAATGTATATTATGTGAAATTTTTTCTGAAGGAAAACGTATGTCTTTAATATAAGAAGCATATGGAGACATTTATTGTTACATTACACATGCAAATTTAATGCAATGAGTTTAATTTGGATCATAACAGTTTTAATTGGCGGTAAACGAAGATATCATCATCATGCCACATAGATACATACATTGAATATGTGACGCATGCATTGACTTGTTTTTCGCGAGCAATCATAACTTTAGCAACATCATAAATTAACGCCTCAAAGTTTCGATCATGAAAGCCGATTATCGCGTTAAATCGCATCCTCGAAAGCCGCATGTGCGTGACGTCAACTGGCGCACCCGCGGGCACCGAAATAGCATCCGTTTCTACGTGTGCATGCATCGAGAAGCAATGCTAGATTGCGTAGAAATCGACGTCTGTAAATATCGAATCGACTCGTCAAATCAAAGTTGCGGCGCAAAATCTCGCTGTTGCTGCATCAAATCCCCTTTGGGCTACGTCTCCATCCTCGATGAACAGATGTTTCATCGTTAGTAAGATATTGAATCAGGAGTCTGCGAGATCAAACTGTACTTTTATGCACTACTTTTATGCACTAAAACTGATTTATCAATCAAGAATGAATTAGCCAACGATTTCCATTTTTCCACAAGGAATTTTTTAGAAATATTCGCAAAAGCTAATAAGGTAAAAAAAAATATAATTTGTAAATAAGTTACCTTTCTCACTTTTTTACAAAATGTATTTTTCAAATTTATTATCTCAAAAATGTATTATTCCAAAATGTATTGTTACAAAATATATTATTACAAAACAAAATGTAAAATATATTCTATTATAATTACACCCGTGATATCAAAATTAATACAAGAATAAAATAAAAGTTAACAAATTAAAAATATAAAAGATAAATGCACTTATATAATGTGAACTCGTTCAAAAATGTCGCTGACATTCTGCATTCCGTTATTCACTGCAAGTAACCTTGAAAACCTATAGTTCACGGTACATATTGTTATATTATTACTAGATTTTCAATATTTACAATGAATAACGGAACCTAGTTACA
Source organism: Atta colombica (assembly GCF_001594045.1). Classification (NCBI taxonomy): domain Eukaryota; kingdom Metazoa; phylum Arthropoda; class Insecta; order Hymenoptera; family Formicidae; genus Atta; species Atta colombica. The sequence continues at coordinate 677,358 of NW_017259279.1, read as the reverse complement.
ATCTTAGAGTGTATCAAGTGATTTCCCGTTCCGCTAAGGCGCTCGCAATGTCGACCGGTCATGTTCATCGTCATTTATACGTTGCGCCTTAACGCGAATAGTAGTCATTGTTACTTCGTAAATATGGAATTGTAAAGAGAGTAAAGATTTTTACAGAAATTAACGCACGAGTTTGAGTTACACAAGCACCCATTATTCCTATAATTGCAAGACCGTAAGGACACGAGTCAATAAGAAAACAGCGTTCCACATAACGCAACAGACGTGACATGCACCTTTCTTTAACAATAGAAAAGTATAATAAAAATATAAAAAAGCAAAAACGAAACTATTATCCTGCTACGTCTTCGTCATAGTTCTGGATAACGCTAAGAGTAGGAATTTTTTAAAATTATCTTTTATTTGTCTCTTTGCAATTTCGCACTAATCTATGCGAGCAAATTTCAGTGTAGAGGCGCTTAAAACAGTCATAACAGCTCCGATTATATCGTTATAATTATACATAGTTATAATTATACATTACAACGCAAAAGTAAAACGTGCATAATTTAAAAACATTACGTATATATGAGAATGCAATATTATTTAATTACACATTACGCAATATTTTATCATATATATTTATAACAATAAAAATTTTATTGTATTGTACACGGTAAGATATATAGGTAAAATTCATTGAGCAATATTAATATTTCACAAAAGATAGTTTTACATTTACGCTTAATAACATTCTTTTGATTCGCTACTCTCGAAAATCTCGAAAATCCTAATCTTAATTTAAAATTTTACTTTAAATTTTGATGCATATTTGCACAATTACATCCGAGTGTAATTTTCGCTAAATCTAATCCTTACTATAAATTCATCAAACTTGTCTGTTGCACTTTTTTGCGTTACTTTTGGTTATATCGACAATTTATATTTCACAAATACTTTTGAAGACGCTCTATGATGCGCTTATGTAGCGGCCGTAACTCGTCTGAGACATTTCATTTTTCCGATCGCGAGCAGTGACGGAGATGATATTTTAGATATTACAGATATTCTTGGCGCACGAGCATCGTCGTTTAACCGGATCAAACGAGATAAGTAGCCGGCCATTAGGAAAGATACACAAGAACGGAAGGTATGGAGGTAATTTCCAAGATGCGGCACGTTGTCTCCCGGGAATGTCATGGTATTGTATGCATAAGGATAACTTTGACCGTTTCATTATACTGAGACGTTCCTTCTTTGCGCACCGACAGAAATTCCAGAGATTCGCGATGTTTCCCGTTATATTTCAAGCATACGAGAAACATGAAGTCTCGTGTTCAAACATGAGTAACGATTATATGTCTTAGTGCTGGATTTGCAGAATAAATTCAACTTTCGGAAGAATTAGAATTTAAAGAAGAAATATCTTAATTTTGTAGACAAACACTAAATTCATAATGTCAAATTACATCCAATTTGAGTTATTTTTAATTATTTTTATAGATAGCCACCACTTTTATTATATCATTAATTTAACTAAATCAATAGAGTTAAACTCAAGAATACATATTAATTTGATTAAAATTTAATTTAGTATTTATTAAATGCATACATTAATATAAACATCTATTAATGTATGCATTTAGTAAATAATAAATTAAATTTTAGCCAAATTTAATATTTTCTTGAGTTAAATTGTTTAACTGTTTTGAAACTAATCACAGAAATAAATTAATTTATTATTAGTATTGACATACTTATAAGGTAAAAATAATAAAATGTTATTTAAGGGATGGATTAAACTACATTAAATCATTAGGGATTAAATTAAAGATGTTAAAAAGTAAGATTTAGAAACGCGTATTTATCTTTATTAGGATATTTTAATCTCTCTGGTGCGCACAATTAAAGGATTCATTGGTAACAATTCGCCAAGAAAATTTGTATTTCGCGACTTTTATCGTTCTGTATAATATCAATATTACGTGGCGATAAGATTACGAGATGATTAAGAATATTTTGAGAAAGAGACGGCAGTTTGATAATCGCGGTTGCTCGATTACATCAATTGTACAAATCACGAGTCTGCTTTTTCCAACGAGGTACGAAAAGTGCAAAGTGCTAAAATCAGCCGTGAACGGCGTAGCTAGCTTTTTTAGTGGACTCCCTCTCGCGTCGATGAGATCATCGCAATTCTTTATTCGTATACGGTTACATATACCGAGGGTTTTGTAATCACGTACGTGATTCTCATATTCAAACGTGCAAGGCCCCCGTTAGCAAATCGTACAGCTCGCGCGGTCAGTATCTTGCCATTGAATAATGCAGCGAACATGCTTTAGCCCTTTAGCCTTTTAGTTCCCCCACGTGATGTTTATTTGCCTGACGTACGTTGCTCGGTGGGTTCAAGTTTTGGAAACCAAGCTTTTCGATTTCAATATCATTGTATGCAAACATCTCATGACGACTATAATTTATAATATCGCAGGAATACTTAACACGTTGTTTGTACAATGAGATTTGTATATTTTACATTTTGCGTATGTTATAATAAAATTTTCATTATCATGAACTAATGATAAAATGAATGATAAAATATTGTGTAATACGATCAAATAAGACTATATAGAGTCTTATAAAGTTATAGAGAGTATTATAGAGAGTATTATAGAGAATTTTTTTCTTAAAATTTATCTAAAAATCATGCTAATTGTAGAACAATATGGTATTTTAAAACATTTTATAACAATAATTTATTAATGATTTATTAATATCTGTCACAGTAAAATATAAAATAGGTTTGTTTAAATTTTATTGAAATAAATTTCAATAATTATAAAATGTTAAGCAATTTATGTATGATTCTTATTGTTTTAAATATAAATGCCAAATAGGAAGAGAGAGATGAACATAAAGAATCTTATATATAAATATTACAATACTTCATGATATTTTTAATCTGATTTTTATGTTCAATGTTTATTACGTTCTTTTTCTTAAAATATTTTACTTAGTCACTTATCTGCGAAGTAGCACTGCCACTCGTCGGAGTTCTATTTTTTGCAAATAAATCCATACAGAATATAACAAAAGGCGCAGCATTATGAGATCTTTCATTGATGTTCTAATAAAATGTTTCTTTAAATACGAATTTTAAGGATAAATTGGATTCTAAGACGAAAATAAATGAGAGATATATTTTGACAGTACAATTTTAGTTTTGTACACAATATTATTTTATATAGTTTATAAAATAATTTTATTTTACGTATGTAGTTTATAAATGCCTGTGTTTCCAAAATTTCTATCATTGTCGACATCATTATCGATAATACTCATAAATTGCCAAATTGTCTAAAATTGTTCATTATTAAACATAATAAAATTAGTAGCTAACTTTGCGATAAAATATAACGAACTTTTCTTCGTCTTCATGGATAATATGATATGAGAATAGTTTACTGCACTATTTTTACAATTTTCCCACAATTTTCCTACTTCTTGGATAAACGATGATTATTTTCATACTTGTTAGGATCTTTGTTAGGATCTCTAACAAAGGATTTTCAAAGATTAGTTTAGATTTCCATCGCGAGGCAGAATTTAATCAATCATATTTAAAAGTACACTTTAGATGCAGATCTGAAAATAATTTTGTTGGACCATCAAATAGACAATCAGTAATTATGTAAGACATCATAAGATGTATAAGCTAGTTGTTAGAATGTTAAAATTTTTTCCAATATTGCTCATCATGTTTGAGTGTCCCATGATTAGTTTGAAATACATAATTAAAATACATAATTCAAAATACATTCAAAATACATAATTATTCAAAATACATAATTATTTTTAGATCTGTATCTCTAGTCTAATTCTTATATATTTTAAACAAATCACTTGTTCCATGTTGAAGAGATAGAAAGAAAGAAGAGATAAAAATATTTTTTATATTTTCATTAAATCATCAGGAAAAAGCACTTTCCTTTCTAAAGTATATGGTATGTCCCTCTTGGAGCATTATTCTTTTATCTTCTTTTTTTCTTCTTTTTTGATTTTTTCATTTTGGATTGCATTCTTTCTGGATTCTCCTTTTTTTAGAGCAAATGTCTCTGCATTTATCGGAATGTGTTTTTCTGAAAATTGAAATCGAAATATTATGCATCGTGTGTTTTGTTGCATGAAATCTTAGAATATAAATGAAAGAAGAATTGTTTATCATCCATGTATCAAGCCTGAAGCCAACATAGAGAATCCCAAATGTTCACATTGCGCATGCGCAGAACATGCGCAGAACGTGTGAATTGTACGTTGTACAGTTGTTTAATGTTTCTCATACATTGACAACAGACTAGAATGAAGTGGAACGGGGGAATACGAGCTGAATGGCACATGCGCATTACAATCAATTTGGATTCTATAGCTTTCTCTCTCGCACAGATGTTTGCTTCAATAAAGCTCTAGATATATCAAAGTAGCGCGAAGGTCCTTCATCTTTGACCTAATAACCATATCATATTAAAAAAATTCTTATAATAATACTAAGCGCTTATTGGAGTACAGTCAACCAGTTCAAAAGTGACGGTTGAAATAGCCAATAGAAAAGTTATTAGCATTTCTTCTCAAATAAAAGAATTGCGCTAATTTGGTATCTTTGGGCTTCATGTTCAGCACTCCATTTATTTTTCCTCTTCCATTTATATATGTTCTAAGTATGAGACACTTGCAGTTTGCAAGATCGATTCGAATGCGAAGGATCTCATGGGTATGACGATAGATGCCGACACTCACCAGAGTTTCACGTACTATGGAATTGGAGCCGTGAAGGGAATGGAAGCGCCTGCGTGGCGTTTTCTGTACCGCACCGCACCGCGCCGCGCCACAACATTCGAATGCGTTCTGAGTGTATTAGTGGCACACACACACACGCGCGCGCGCGCGCGCGCGCGCACATACATTTAGCGCCGCGAGGTAGTTCGCCGCCCGCGCTTCCTTTTCTTCCTACCTCTCTCACAGGGTGAGACCCTTGCGTTCCGCTCGCATTCTCTTCAGTGCACGTCGTTGTCGGTGCGTGTACGCGGCATACGCGCGTCTATGTGTCCTCTCTCTTTCTTTCTTTCCCTCTCCGGCCTTCCCTCTTTTCCTGTTGTCGATCATTGAGCCAGGATAAGCAAGAGGAGCGCGAGAGTCGGAGCGGAGAGGCAGGCACTAGGCAGACGAGACGTGTTCAGTACGCCCGCGGCCCTCTCTCGACGTGTACGGAGTCGCGTCGTCGGTCGAGTTACCCACGGCGACGCCGACGTCGATCCTTCTTGGGAGGAGCATCGACTGGAAGAGAGAGAGAGAGAGAGAGAGAGAGATCGATCGTCCAGGTCCATGGATTAGAAGTGTGCGCGTGCGATATCCAGGTAATAACGAGGTGGCGTTCCCCGGTGACAGAATACGCGCCCTTCGACTCGGAGCTGCTCCGATCGCGGCTCCATTTCGTACGATCCAGGGATCGAAACGCTCGATTCTTCGATCGCGCTCCAATTTATCGCAAACGTCGCTCTCGATTCTTTTTCTTCCTTTTGTTTGCCGGTGCGGGATATCCGGAAAGGTGCGTATACGCCCAGTGAGGGAGAGCTCGTTCCCTCGAGCAGGTTTGAGGCACGACGGAATTTACGTGCATAAATTTTATTCCGTTGTAAACCGCATGCCTTCTTTCACGTACGAATCTTTTGAATGTTTAAGTATCCTCTTTCCTAAATTTTCTTCCGTAGATAATCTGATAGGAAATCAGTTTCGAATTCTTCTTATTAATTGTTAGTATCGTAATTTTGACATATAATTGGGCTTTATTTTGAAGTTCTATATTTTAAAGTATACATGAAGTTTAAGAGAAATTAGATGGAATTCAAAAGAAATGGCCAAATATTTAAAAACATATGTTAATTCCAAAGACAAAGTTCATATCTGCTATTAAGTTTGTACTTTCTTCCACTTTTTTGTTCAATGCTGTCATATATAAGTAGACACGTTCAGCACATCTGGGATCTCCTCTTTTGCCTATTGTAGCAGAATGATTTTGCAAGATCTTAAGCAAAAGGCTTTGAAAAAAACAAAAAACAAAGATTCAGGCAAATGAGAGTATAAACGCGATAATTAGAGTGTTATTAATATTAAAATATGATTTTTAGTGTTTGTTCTTCTTATACATCAGGTTCGTATATTTTAGCTCAGCGACTAAGTATTTATAATTTAATTAGAAAACATCTTTTCCTTCAATATGTACAGCCATTAAAGGATTGACAGATAGAAAAAGCTTTGAATATGATTGCTTTAGATTCACTGTTATATTTCCGTTACGTAGATGCCATAATTGTGACGGCATCCTTTGAGAAAATTTCTCTCATTTTTTAAATACTTTTAATAGTTTATATAATCGTCTTCAATTCACTACAGAATATGGAAAGAATCGCAGTATAAGTTTTTTAAATCTTTTTTTTGCTAAAGATAGAAGATAATTTAGATAATTGTGAATTAGTTCCAAAAGAAACGTATATAATTTTTCATTATAATTTTTCACGACTAAAGGGGACTGAGTGAAGTTCGAAACATTCTGTGAATCTTATGTCACTCACAACGTAAATAAATTTACATTATTAATCACTTAATTGACTCGTTTAAAGATTTTTTTTATCTTGGTTTAATTTCTTAGCTGCTTTGCATAAATATAAGCGAATATTTATATACTTTTGAAAATTATTGTTAAATGAAAATTTTTTTGCGAAAAAATTATATAATTTGATTATATTTGAATCAATTGACAAATAATTATTTGTCCCATATAGTAAAAGGCTAATGTTAAAGAAATAAATTTAGCTCGTTTTACCTTTGAAAAAAAAGATCTGATAAGGTTCGTTGAACTTTCCACCTCTTCGGATATTACTAGCGTTCGCTATCTGAACTATCTGAAATATGCATTGTCTACAAGATTTATGGATGAGGACAGTTTACATAGTGTACACGTATACGCAATCACTAATTGACGTTTGCAACATCACTTGCTTGCATTAATAAAATCGCGATGTAAGATATTGCAAATCCAAAGTCACGTCATTATATAGAAATCGTCTAACTTGTCATGTAGTTTTGAAGTTACTAAGATTACTTATATTTTTCAAGACTATTAATATTGAAATATATCTATAAGACTATTAATATTAAAATTGAATTCTATCTTAGATCTATTGTATAAGAAAGAAATTCATAATTCAGAATGTGTAATTCCAACTTAAATAATTTCTGTGATAAATTGTCTATCAGGTGTTGAAAATCTACAATCTACAGTAGAACGATTTGTAACTAGAAGTTCAAGAAAGTTAATGTTATTAAGGACAATTTTCTTATTTAATTTCGTGATAAGCAGCATTTATGGATTCGCTCTGTATATTCGTCTTCTTGATCAAGTGCCGGCGAAAGGTCGCGTTACCGTCGATCGAATCGTGTCGCCGGTATGTCTGTTCCTAATAGCGGACTCCCATCGATCTGGCGGGAAGATAGCGAAAGGGACAGGCAACCGATGTTATCCATAGGGGTGAACGAGGATGGAAAGTACCGGTGGTGAATAAGCAATGGCCCTCGAACTCACAGAGCGCTCGTAGGCTGAAATGAAATTCGAGAAAAGTATGTGTGATTTAAATATTGTGATTGTGATTGAAATAAGCAAAAGATAATCACGTCTCGTGATTTTTCTCCGGGACATCCTAAACGTCGTCGATCTCTCTTTAATTGTAACAGAATTAGAGTTAAGATTTTGTCACGAATCCGCCATCCGCAGAATCGACAATAGTTACTGTGTCAACAATAGAAAACGGCGAGAGATCGATATGAGAACGCGCTGCAAGTATCCAATAGCCTTCTTCGCGCTTCGACGGTATCAGTGCCGTGACTGTCGATGAAAAGACACACGGAAAAAGACAAAGAAGATTTCTTCCCGTCACTATAGTAATAGACTATCTTGCTCCATTGCAGCCATTCTCTTTCCCATTCTTCTGGAAACATCATGCCCCACGCGCGCAGAAAAAATAGACTTGCCTTTAACTGAAAAACTGACCTTTCTTCTTTTTTAATAACTCAATCTTTAGGACCTTCTAATGATCGTTCGTGTGTCGACTGGATCGTCTTTAAAGTGCTTTGCATTCAGCATAAATAAATGCGGCGATTTTATTTTCATCTTATGTCTTTCATAGTAGTGATTTTAGGCCATTTATCTTATGTATATCTGTTTCACATTTCGAATATGTAAAAATATTGCGAAAAAATTTTGTTATCTCTAGTAGTTTTCTTAAAGAATAATCAACGGAGTTAAGAGAATTCTAAAGTTCAAATTCAATAGGATTTACGCACATACAATTTAAAATGCATCATCGATACATCACTACTGTTATCAATATCGCACGCACATGTATACACAAATTTTCTAAAGCATTGATCTTTCATATTAGGTATCTAACAATAAAATAGTCAATTTAACTTGTGATATTACTACGGTAATTTAGTAAAGTTTGCGTTTCAAAACTCATTTCGGCACTCAGTTTAAAGAACTACATATATACGTAGTATATAAATTCATAGAATTATACAAGCACTTAAAATCCAACTAGATCGTTAAAGGCATTTATTTTTATTGATTGTGTTCTCATATGTCAGATGAGATTTAATATCTAACAATAAGCCTAATTCTAAAAATTCAACATTGTTTTCAAAATTTATTTTATACGTACAAAGTGTAAAATTTGTATATAAAATATCGTTTTACTTTAATTGTACACAAGAATTTTTAAATCTATAAGGGCAGTTAGAAGAACTTATATAATAACTTAATTAAATTAGAAAAAAAAAATATAACTTAGTTAACTGAAAGGACAGTTTATATTGCACAATTAACAATTTCGCTTAGAATTTTAAGAGTGAATTTGACACGATATGTTTACTAATTCTGTAACATATTGAACTCTCTTTTATCGATTTTTGCTAAATACGATTTTTATTAAAAATTTTCACATTTTACACAAGTGTGTCTGCGTCTATATTTAGAGCAGCAGCGTGTCATTTTGCAACCTTGCGGCGAGCAGCTTGACATTTATTAATTTCAAGTGTCGCGATAGAATACACTTCTTTCTCGAAGAGCGAATATATGATATAATTAGCAACAAAAATATCTATACATGAATATAAATTCTTATGGAGGATCATATTATATCAATTTCTGCTCTACGATTTCTTGAATTAGTGTCCCTTCAATTAAAATTAAAACTTATATTTCAATTCTATAATTTTTAATGACAGTTTGATATCGTTATATTGCCGTTGCGCAGCTTTTTTACTATATGTATTAATACTTGCGCAACGATAATATATAACAATATTGTCACTAAGAATCATGTCATTAAGAATCGGGCATCTGCTTAAATCTCATTAACGATATTAACGATATTTATATGTACACTCATAATAAGAAAAAAAATTGTTGTCTCAAAAAAATATTAATTGATACAACTAAATGTAGCGGTCATGAGCTGTCAAACAAATATTTGTTAATTTAAACAAATATAATAAGATTTTAAATTACGAGATTTTGTTAACCTAAATATAAATACTTGAACTAAATAATAACTACGAACTAAATATATTTAGTAAAGTTAACAACTTTTTTCAGTGTACCAACTCTCTAAAATGATCAAGCGAATGAATTACTATAAAAATGAAAAAAATTGATATAATAATTCTTTATACGGATGATAATTATGTTCTTTATACGAATGATAATTATGTCCTATTTATATTGATGAACATAAAACTAAATATTCATCAGTATAAAAGACATAGTATTGAAAAGTGAAAAAAATTCAGAATTCTCTATACATATCATATTAATCTAAACAAAATAGAAACAGTCAATAATATCCGTTCGATTCTTCTAATATTAAAAGTGTTAACTTTCAATATTAAAAGAATATTCAGCGCTGTGAAATTTTAACATCTTTGATTTGTGGTCCGGTTTTTAATATGCGTATCCAGTCTTGAATAAATAGATATACAGTCTTTGAATTTTCCTGATCATTACAAAAATTGATAGGCGAATTATCGCAATGTATCATCCAGAATAGCGCCGGGAAAAATAACGTATCGTATAAAATCTGATCGTGAGCGTGGCGTCGGATGATTAGGATGATGTCACGAGTTGTCAAGGCTTGAATCATTCTTGCAAGGTATTTAACTACCCGATGACGTCAGACACGTCAGGCGTCAATGACGCTGTCAGGCGTCAATGCGTAAATAACAATAGTATGTGTCTGTGTATAGAGTATGCAAACTATTTTTACAGATAAATAAATTACTTACGCAATGGCTTACTTTATTTCAACGTAAAGCGAGAATTTAATTTTCAAGAATCTTCAGTTACACAAGATGTGCTTCAAGTTGTTCCGATGAAAGATAATAAAAATTCTTTTTAGAAAAAGTAAAAAATTCATCTCCTGAGAGATATAACGTAAGAAACAATCGTTATCGCGACACGCAAGATCGATTCTACGGTCGATGAACCGATAGTTCCCGTCGGGAACCGATTCCGAGCATCGTCCAGCTCGTGTTTTCGTTTTCCTCTCGACACCGCTGCTTGATCCCCGTTGACTCGTTTTGGTCGATTACGCAACCGACAGGATATTGCACAAGATCATGACTCCCTCAATACATGTTTCGACGAGGCTTCGGCGCGATCGTTTATACCTTTTTCGGAGAATTGGCAATTCTTATTCGTGAGTGGATTACTTTCGTGACCTATATTAAGGCAAGCGTCTGAATATCAAAGAATATACGAGTCCACGCTTTGATAAATATAAGGATACATTCGACTAAAATGCAATTGAAGATATTTCTAAATATTAATTCAAGATATTAATTGAGGATATTTTTAACGTAACGGAAACGGATAAAATGTCGTTTAATTTCTCAGTTATTCAATTAATAATGTCCAAACACTCATAGAGATGCTCTGAATATAAGTGCTTGGCATCGCACATTCGACGTGCCTCGACATAAATTGCAGTATCACAAGTATGCATCCATCAAAGTGAATAAATTCGAGCCTCGAGTAGTGAGGAGAAGTGAATAAAGATTAACCTATTAAAGCATCCAGTAGTTTATCGAGCATGCGTGCGCGCGAAAGTGCCATGGTGGCCTATTTATCGTGAAAAATAAATACTGGTTTAATTGTATTCGTAGTTGAACGCAATTTTTATCGGCGAATGACTCATCATATTGCGCTCGAAATACTCGTGTCGGAATTTTATCGTGCAAATGACGAGCGATAATACAGACGACGAGCTACCGCTCGCGATATGAATTTGCGTGCGATACGAACTCATCGGTAAAATATTCTTATGGTTTTTATTAGAAGAATTAAAATTGTTACTACATGTATAACGATATCACATCGACAGATTTAATTTATTTTAGCAAAGTAGAGAAAAGTTGCTGAATGGTATCATTTTAAATATTTTTTATTACATTTTCCATTTCGTATTGATTTGTGCAATGAAGCTTGGAAATTGTAGCTTTATGTTTTAGACATCTATTATTACATGTTTAACTTTTAAAATTGATTTGTTATAATCTGGAATATTATAAAAGTATTGTACGCTGATTGTGAGACACCCTGTATATTGTGTATCTGTATGCGTGCATGTATGTGTAGTTTATAACAAAATAAAAATATTAAAAAATCTAGGTAAAAATATACCGAAGGGGGCTCTACTCCAATGATCTTTACACATGTTATCAAAATTACGTGACAATATTGTGTCAAAATTAAAATCATCGGAAGGAGATTCCTTTTTGGTATATTTACCAAAATCTATTTACCTCGATTTTAAAAACACGGATGCCAGTCAGGATCTGAGAGACCACAATTTTATATTAATACACCACACACAATTAAAATTTGCATTATACAGGTCCTGACCTCCGACAAGTTTTATTAGTCGATCGTTATCCGCTAAAAAATTATTAATAAATATATTATTTAATAATTTTTATTAAAGCAACATAATTTTTAAACAAAAAAATATATATTTCACTATATTTTACATATATGCTATATAATTTACATAATGCTGTTCTTTTTTTATGTCAAAACGGAATAAAGGAGATATTTCACGCGAAGCGAGATCCATTTCATCTCTCCTCCCTCTGCCTAGGGAAAAGTCATTCGCCTCTGGGGATATTCTAGTGGAAAGTCGAACGCCTCTAAACAGGGAGAAAAGGGGATAGACCTTGCTTTACGTGAAAAGTTGAACGTCCCTTGGCAAAGGGGAGGTGGTGTGGTGGACCTCGCTTCCGTGAAAAGTCGGATCTCTACCTAAATATACTGTATCTATATATACCTATGTACATATGATGTACAAATTATTAGCGAATTCGATTGGACGCATTCAGTACGCACTGGTGTACATTAAAACCATTGTATACAGGTTGATATAAAAATGTGTATTTAATATAAAAAACAGATAGAAAGACAGAAAAACAGATTAAATCGCCAAATCTTCTATTCATTTTATTATATTGTTAGGAAAAATGTGTATTTTATAATTCGAAATATTTGCATTTCACTTTTACACTAAAATAAAATCAGTACAACGGTTTAATATGGATCTAATGTATACTAGTGCGCTCAACCGAATTCGCTATACGATCTTTAACATTAAAAGTTAGTCAAATTTACATATATTAAAATATGTATTATATTTACGGACATATTTTTCTTATTAATTAATTTATCCTATATCCTTATATACGCATACATTACCTATAATTTAAACTCTTACAAAATTAATTAGAAAGAATCAGACTGTTAAATCTACAAAATTTATTTTAAATCGTATAAAAAGAGACTCCTGAAAGACTCCTTAATTAATCTTTTAATACAATTTAATGGAAATTGAGAAAATTTGTTTAACACTCAATATGTTAATCGTTACCTTCTAGCCAATCGGATTAGATGCTTTGTACGTGAGAATCATACGTATGCGTGCATAAGAGACGTTTTCAAGGGAGGGTGCTGCACGCTCCTAGGGGGTAGGACACGCGAGGAGGCGTGGCGATAAAAGCGGAAGTTAAATCGTTAAATTTCGCTTAGTTTTTTTCCATGAGTTTCGCAAGGCTAGCCTCGTGGAAAAATTTATTCGAGACCTGCCGATTTTCCAAATATAAATATTATTTTTTAACATCTTTGCAGTGTAGTAATTATTAAAAATACTATTTTGTTTAAAGTATCTGTATTTACATAATTAATATAAGAAAAATATAAGATAATAATAAAGAGAAATAAAAAATATAAGATAATGTAAGAAAAATAAAAAAAAACACATTTTACTAATTATAACGCTCGATTATAAATACATATAACACATATCTCTCTTTTATCTTTATATTAATACATATGCTTCTTTTAATTTCAGCGAAGGTAGAGAAAAAGTACGTGTCTCGTTGTTAGGTCCACAACCATCGCCGGCGACGCCAGGTGTTCTCTTGCTAGAGCCGATCACGCATTCGACAGGACTCCCAATAAACATGGCCAACAATCCCACGGAACTTCTGACTACGCACACTGAGCACACCACACCTGCCTACCACACGCAAATCAGGTAAGACAAAATCTAGTCTTACAAATAAAAACTTAATCAATTGTCAGAGATTATGAGATAAATTAGAACATCGCCAAATATTGAAGAAATTCCAATTAAGAATCATTTTGAAAAGAAATGTGCCCCTAATGAGCTTTCTTCATGAACGCAAAACTTACGAAATTATTGGAAAGTAAATTAAACATCAGAACAGAGAAGAGACGTTCGAAAATCATTGAAGATGGCAAACATCACCTCCAGAAAGGATATCTTAATTGTTCGTCTCGTTGCGATGAATTTTTTGATGATTTTTATCATCTTTAGAGGCATTATTTTGTCGTGAATAAAAAAAATCTTAAAATGATTAGATAATAAAGGAATAAAAAGGAGAGCAAAAATTATGAGAAATGAGAGACACTATCTCCAGAATAATTAGCCTCCCATGCACGATTCGCGACCCTTGATGATCTTAATGGGCCGGAAGTGACGTTCTTTTCTCTCTCGGCTCCACCATGCCCCTCTATGTCTCTATCGACGTACTACCGCACTACCGAACTGTTTACGATGATTCTCCGTGGTTACTGCCTGCTCGTGATACAGTGTAACTATTACGCATTAAAACTGTCTCTACCGCTGTCGACATTATGCCGTCTGGCCCGCACATATTACATGCAAATTCCGATTTCCTTTTGTTAAAAAAGAGATAATATATGAGGTAAACAATAGGTAAAGATGGTGAGCACCTATATTTAATAGGTGTTCACACCATATTAAATATAAATTCTAATTAATTAAACATGTATACATGTTTAATTATATTTGTATGTAACACATATATACAATACTGATATACATATAATTTTCACCCAAAGTTATTAAATTTTCTTACAAACTTTGTAAAATCTTCAGAGTAATTCAGAATCACATAATATCAATATCTTTTTCAAATAATTCGGATATTGTGATAAAAATTATATTTATTCCAAAATTTCGTTATCCTATGTGGATGTTATCTCTTGCGTTTATTCTTTGCAGTATCTTAGCGAATCCTCATTCAGTTCTTATGTAATTCACTGAAATGGACGCTGAAATGAAAGAGGAAGAAGCGTCAAAAGAATCAGTCGAATTACTATTCTGTTGTCGATTTAAACTTTTCTCCTATGCAACTCTAAGACCGCTATTTTATTTGTACATTTTTGTTGTACGACAAATTTTTCAAGCCTGTTGATTGGCTATAGGGGATAGAAAATCCTCTCGCACATGTTGTTGTATGATAAAAATGCATAAAATAGCATCTAATATCTTGACACTCGATTGATTGCCGCACGGTTCTACAGCATTATATTTATAAAAAAATTAGCAAATAAAGAGCATTACATTTTTTACCTGCAGCGAATTTGATTTGCGATGGAAGATTCAAGTTAATAGGAGTATAATAAACGTTATTACTCAGTAGAATGTTACGTAAAATCGTGCATATGTCGTACGAAGTCTCTAATTGCTAATGCAAGCGAACATACGTCGTGTTTGCAACGAAACCTATCTACATGAAATCATCGTATGTGTAAAATTCCTCAACGAATCTGTAATTTATATAATTATAGATTTATTGAGGAATTTGTGTATTCATATAATTCACAATACTGCAATCATACAAAAATTGATTTAATTAAATTGAAATTTACATTTGCAAAATTTTTATATATATTCCAGCGAATACTTTTGTGTTTATAGAAATTAATGAAAAAAATTAGTTTTATACAAAATTTTTCGTTAAATATCTAAAAATTTTAAGAATTTAATAGAATTTTTACTTCTTTTCTTTGCATGACAGAGATTGACCGATATTCATATAAGCTATTCGTATAAGTTTTATTGGACATTTTCATCATACGATTTCAATAATATAACAAGTTTAGGTATCGAAACTTTAAAAGTCGAGAAAATATAAAGAAAAACTTGGATCGGAAAAGCTCCGATTTTGAATTTTCGTCGAGAAATCTGTAGACGAGAAGAATACCTTCCAAATCCATACCTTCAATACCAGTACATCCAGAATGCATCCTTCCACTCACCCTATCCACCAACGTTACTATTACCCAATTCTCACTTATACATCGCAGTTTCTTCATCCATTCATACACACGCCTTATATCCTCGCGGTGCATATAATCGGTCCGAGCTCAAGTTAGTTCTCCACCGCCGCCATCGCCACCATCATCACCTCCACCACCACTACCGCCAGAGCACCACCAGTACCACCACCATCTCAATGCACTAGCTTCGCCAAATCGCTGATACCAACGCAGCAGCGCCCGGTACCGGCACTCCGTTCCTGATGCGCGCAAGTACCGAAGAGAAGGGAGCAAGAAAGAAGATGAGGGGCGCGAGAACGGAGGACGGCAGAGATCGATATAGCGTGGGTGGATGTGCAGAGGTGCGGTGAGGCCGCTGCCGCCAGTCGTGCTGTCGGCTGCATCGACGGACATTCGCGCGCGCACTGTTTTTCTCTCTCTCTCTCTCGCTCTCTCTCTCCATCTTTGTAGTATTCCCTTCTCGTTGATCAGTCTCTTTTCCTCCTCCATCCTGTATCTCCTTCATTCTCTTGTGCCTTTTTCTCCCTTTCTAGCCCTTCGTGTTATCCCGCATGTCATCGAATGCAGCCGATCGCGAGCAACGTCGATCCTCAGGATCGCATCCCCGATGATACAGTGATAACGCGATCACAACAGTGTGAGATATAAGGCCGATGATATGGCACAGTGAACAGTGCGGTGATTCCTGCGTGTGGATCTCTATTGATTGGGATTAATTCCCCGGTCAGGCTCAACGAGTGAGTCAGAAGGATAAATCAAGATCCATCTCTCGATCGTTTAATTTTTGAAATCTGTGTTCTTCTCTTTCTCTCCCCCCCTCCCCTCCCCTTCTCTCTCTCTCTCTCTCTCTCTCTCTCTCTCTCTCTCTCTCTCTTTTTATTCAACACGTGCGTGGGCGAGGATGCGTGTCACGCGCGATTTTTCTCGGGGCTACGCTGGGAA
The DNA here is from genome assembly GCF_001594045.1 of Atta colombica. Taxonomy (NCBI): domain Eukaryota; kingdom Metazoa; phylum Arthropoda; class Insecta; order Hymenoptera; family Formicidae; genus Atta; species Atta colombica. The sequence continues at coordinate 660,674 of NW_017259279.1, read as the reverse complement.
AATTTACTGTAACTTGTTGTAATCCTCTAATGACCACACGATCTGACCGCAATCTGTGACGCAAAACGCGCGACACGACCTCGCAAATAACGAATGCAGTGCTCTAGTGAAACCAGTGTTTTTCTTCTATTGCGTATACTATTTTACATACTCCCCACGGAGTATGAAAATACAATCCTTAATCGCTGCAAGGTCCTTGTTGAATAAGTGGAAATCGTAGGATTGTGAAACGCGATGAAGGACTTCGGACATGATGCTCATGAGTCAGAAGAGTTTTTCACCTCTGTTTTTTTTTTGATATTTTACTTCTTAATAATAATTTAACCGCAAATTGATCTCTTATCTTCACAAAAAACTGACACGTAATTTTGTGCTTCTGTACATATAATGTTTAATTCTTGCAAATCGTCTTATATTGGTAAAGAGACCGAAAAATACGAAGAAAAACTCACGCGTATAAATTGACTCTCCTCCCTCTCCGAAAGAAAGAAAAATAATAAATCGTTTGCAATTATTGACTTTTCCGCGTGCCATCTTGCTTTCATCTGTATATTTCTAGCGGCCTATACTTATTACGCGTCTATGCCATTTTCTCTGTTTTAGCTATGTTATATAAATTTTCTTATTTTCTTTATATATTAGGTGTAGTAAAAAGAAATCCATTTTTCCATTCAATTTCATGCAAAAATAATGGATTTCTTTTTACTACACTTAATAATTTCGCAGTAACTATTTCAATATTCAATCATTCCAACTGAATGTATAACTGAATGTATCTTATTCGTAGGGGGTTAAAGGTCAATGCTCGACTCGTTTTTTAAATTGGCTTCGAAATAAAAAAGCCGCAACTTTTACGAACATACTTTTCACTTCATATCGTAGAAGCTGCGAGACTCGCGAAACGAAATTTTTTTTAATTCAAATGCGTCCAAATCGGAGCGTACCAAAGATTGTGACCAGAGGACTTTGTCTTCGGAAACCATGACCTACCTTAGAAAAGTTTAAAACCTTACGGGATACTCTCCGTCACGATCACCTAATTGTCTAATTAACCGTAGAAATATGCATTGACCATATTGAATAGTTGCCAAAGCGAATCTTGTTGATCTTGAATTATTAATCTAATGGCATCTAATCATATTAATTTTGTTCATCGTATAATCACTGTGTATTAACATATCGTGGTAATCTCTTCCGTAAAGAATTAAAAATTTATAAAAAAATTATAAATTATTATTCATATTAATTCGAAGAAAATTATTTTTGATTCGTTACGATAATAAATTTTATTTTACGAATCAGCTCTTGAAGTCTTCTACAATTATGTTCAGAATAACTTTTGGGCACGTAGTTTTATTGCATTTGCTTTCGAGCAACCGTCTCACATTCATAAAGAAGAAAAGCATATTTACGAGGGCGTGTCGCGCATAAAACGATGCAACGAGACTTATCTCGAAGAAGTGAGTAGGTTGAGACAATGGCGGCGATCGTGGCGTAAATTTTTCAACGGGTCTTCTTTCTCTCGTCGCATGTGTGAGAAAAATACGTCTACCATAAACTGGGTAATAATAACTCATCCTCATAAATGTATGCGCGCTTCAAGCGGCGCTTGTTAATAATAGATTAATAAATAGATCAGAATGTACCTGTTAATATTCTCGTAAGTAATTGAGCTTCTTTGATTACATATAGTGCAATTTATGTTAACTTAATTAAATTACTTTATCATTATACTAACGAACCATCATTTTTGATTACTTAATGAGATCTTTTCAAACTGATTTTTCTAATTATATTGTCGAAATGTTTAAAAATTCCAAAATTAATTGAAATGGATTGACACGGTGCGGCGTAGTCGAGCCGTCGAGCCTCATGACATGATTTTTGCCCTCGACCTCCTCATCTGAATAACGCTCGTTCTCTATCTCATTGATCTTCATTAAACTTCTTCACGAGAAATTTAGTCGTGCAGGTCCTCGCATTATCCTCAATTACCAATTACGCGTCGATAAATGCAAATAAACGTTGCTAAATGGATTATATTGCTGCTATAATGATCGCGAGCTATGACAGTAATAGCGTTGAATATTTTATCTACAAAGAATTGAATTTTTTATCACAGATGGAATATTGCTTGTTTGTATCCGTGAGTTTTATAGGATGTGAACAAAATTCTTAAATGAGTATATTTTGAATGAGTATATTTTAAATTAAACAATTTAGAGAATTTTCTGCAATAAAAATTCGATATTTTGTATTTTTTTTTAATAAATTTCAAAATTAAAAATATCTTAATTTGTACATTTGTTAATTTAAAATTTATAGAGACAACATCTCTATTATCATTTTCTCCTTTATAAAATGTCCATTAATTGTTTTGAATTAAGTAAAGTCGTGATCTCGACAGATCAATGGGTTCAGGTAGTAAAGGTAGTAAAGGTAGTTCGAACGCAATAAACTTATCATCGCGATAAACATAGCCATCTCAGATATCTTGTAATTGAAGGCTAATTGAGTATTGTATCTATTTCTCTTGTATCTTTTTTGTCTCTCTCTCTCTCTCTCTCTCTCTCTCTCTCTCTCTCTCATTCTATAGGTACCGTAGATAGCGCAGGAAGCCTGCAGATCTATTCTGCAATTCTTAACGCAGAAGTTTTGTTATCGTTATAATAGCGCTGCGCATTACAATAGACTTGCTGGCTAGTCCAGGTACATGAAGTCGATTACGCAGTCGCACAACAGCTTGATGAATCTGTGACAACACGCGGCGCAACGCATGCATGTATTCCCATGTTACGTGACCTTATAACCAGTGGCTCGTATACAGTACAGATCATAAAACTAGGTCGAATCCATAATGTGTACTCTCCCTTGTCTTTCGTCAACAATTCTCTTTTCCTTGAGATTTCCTGTATGGTTTAAAATTTCGACTATAAATAAGATATTACATTTACTTTAATTTTAGTCATAAATCTAGATTCTATTCTACATAATTGAAAAATTTATGTTATGTTTAATACATTTCATATGCAAACAATTCACCTAAACCTTTGTATTAATTTAACGCGATGTTAGAAAGTGACACAAATATTATGTAAAAAATTAATACAAAAATGTCACACTTCGGAAACAAATTGTGGAAATATATTTCGTCAATGAAATTAACATTTATGAAATTAACAATATGTTACATTAATACATTTTATTTATTTATATCTCAGAATGTATATTTTAAAACTACCTACATTCTTATATTATTCGTTTTCTCACTCATAAATTGTATTATTTTATATTTTATTTAATACGAAGAAATATTGAATTAATTTATTATAACAAAATATTCAAATAATAATTACTTTATGTTAAAAATTCAACATAAAAATTTTAAGAGCCATAATATTCATACAACTACGGTTCTGTGTCGTAACTGTATCATGTAAAAAAATCATATAATTTCATTTTAAAAAAGTGGAGGTGATCTTTATAACTTTTGGCACTTCCATCTAGAAAAAAGCAACGTAACCAAAATACGTCTCCTTTGAACCGAATTACTTTTATCTGACTAAACTTTTTTTCAATTTCATACACATGTCTCATTCTCGAGATATTTTAATGCATTAATTAAAATGAAACATCCAGTATATCTATGCGAGATCATCCGTGACCTATATTTTTACCCAGTCATAACCCCCATAATCAATTGGGCGCGAAGGGAAAAGCAGCATTATGTACTCTGTAAGAGCTAGGGTACACGTCATTAAACGATAAGCAAGGCAGGCAGACAGCTAAGCAGGGCGAGTTCGTGCCGGTCGTTACTTGGGAATCTAAAAATGTCAAATGGCTCGATATAATATATAGTCAATCGTGAGTGCAACATTGTCCTCCGCTTTCAGTCCGCCTTTGACCCTTTAACCCTTCGAGATGGTACACCTCGCACTAACTTTCACGCACTTTTTCACAAGTTATATTCAGGCAGCTGATAGTCTATCCGTTGACGACTAGGGACACATAGAGATGTCGTAAATCAAGAAAAGGTCGATATTTCGCCGGGTGATAGGAACAGGAAAGTTTATATGTACATGAGAAAGTTCACAACATTGAAAACATATTCTAAGAGAGAATTTCTTTACTTATTTTTATTCCTTACTTATTTATTTGAAAATATTAATCAATATATGTGTGATTTCAATTTAATATATTATTCGTATTTGAAAAGTGGAAGTTGATTCAATAGGAAAACAATGAAGATTTACACACATATGTATATCTTATTATATTTTCTCTCGTTAGTTTTTTGATGCTGTCTGCAGTACTTCATATAATATTTATAATAAAGTAAATTATTTTAAATTATTTCCTTTGAAATTGTAAATACTACAATTTTATCATTCATTTTCTATTATATTTTTAATCCACTTTCTAGATGATATCTCTCTATAAATTAACGTAGATATCCATGTTAAATATTTATAGAGATGCTAATATAATATTATAGTTTCCATTTTATATCAATTAAACACCCAGTTATGTTTGTAATCATTCAAAATGTATATTCGTGTATAGTTACTACTCGTGAGAACTTGGGAAAAGTATTTCAATGATGAATTCAATGAGTAATGAAGATAAGTGGAGTGTCCCTGCATATGAAAGGCGCGCATGCGTTAATTGGTTGACAGAGTTCCATTTACAAAGAAGAAGTCTCTGTGCGCGTTACGCATCGCCGGAAATGAATGAATCTTAATCTGAGTTACGGACAATCCCTCCAAAGACTCTTGAAGAAAAAACGCTCGCTTTCTGCATCCTTATCTTATTATTCAGAACGCACGTTTCAAACTTCATTTTTCTTCGTAGCTTTGTAATAAAAAATAAATCATAACCGATCTTTATCCAAATGTAATCGTCAAATTCTTATTTAAATTACTTCGAAATTTATCTTGATTTCTGCAATTTGTGATTCGCGTGCCGTATCGCCAAGAAGTCATTGAAGTCGTACGACATACGTAAACAGTGCCAAATCGATACTGCTCGTGTTCCGCTAGGCAACTAGTTGCACAACCAAGTCATAATCCTGGAACGTTCGTGTTTTTATTCTCTTTCTTTTTTAACATAAGGTCTTTCATTTAATATATATTGACTGCAGTCAATCGATTGTCTTCTTCGATTATTATTTTTACCCTCTGTACTTGTTAAAAGAAAATTTTTTTTTATTTTTGTTTGTTCAATATCGAATATTATTTCGTCGAATATTTTTCGTTTATTCAATGTTGAATATTATGTTTATTATGTTTATTATATTTATTCTACAATGTGTTTTAATTTTTGATGCATTTCGTATAAGAACGGTGAAATGGAGATTCGAACCTCCTTAAATGTACCAAAAGCGCGAGTAGAATGTGATCTACTTCAAGCTGCTGACTCAACGTGTAAATTTCCGGGCTATTTTTAAGCCGCTGTGCGCATCCTCGAAAATACCGTCACAAGCGAACAAATTACGGAGTTTTTGCAATATCGTGTACTCAGATACACGCTAAAGTTACATTATTTAGTGGAAAGTCGAACTGCGCATACACATGATCCTTCAAAAATGATTTCTGCTAACGAATGCATGTGCGGAATACGCATGATATCCTAACTAGGCGCGACGGCCATGATGCCGAAGAGAAGAGAAAATGGGTCACAGACTTTCCTGAAATAGGTCGCTTCTTGATACAAGTCAGCCGGGCTTTCACATGACGGAAGCAAATCCTGGCTTATCCGCGTTACGAGCTTGCAAGGTCTGTTTGACAATTGAGCTTCTGTCATATAAAAATGAGAATCTCGGAAACGCCTCAAATAGGTAAAATGTTAGCTGCTTAGAAATAAAAAAATTTGATATTAAAATGATATTAAAAATTATATACACATAATAATTATAAATATCACGATGTAAATTGTGATTTTTTTTTACTTCTACATAACTAATTATGTTATTTGAGATGTTTATATTATAAAAATGAAAAATGCAATCATGAAAAAATTTTGTAAGCTTCTAATGCAGACATGATTCACTAACAACGCGAGTAAAAATAAAAAAAATCGTGATTTAAGATAAGACCGCCCAAGAATACACATTTTTTTCTTTTATGCTGCATAATTTGTAAAAGAATCCGAATTTGAGCATTAAAATGCTTAAATTATTTCTTGTAGTAGTTAAAGTTACCAAAATTGTACCGACTCCTAAATCACACTACCTCGCTTAGAAATTCAATTGTTGTACTTACATACTTTCTTACGGATTATTTAAGAGCTATATATATGATACTACAACGTTACACTCATGAAGCGCAATAGAAGTCATAAGTATTGTTATTTACATAAAAAAAAATCATATTATTAATCGAAAAAAATCGTATTATTAATAGTATTATTTTTCAACATATTTCATAGCAGAATTACAGAAAATATAAGTTAGCCTAAATCTTGATCATTTGTCGTGATTAGAATATTATTAAAATTTAATGAAATTTAATTATTATTAAACATGGTAAAATTTTTAACATAAAATATGATAAAAAATTCTCTCCGTGTATTTACAACTATACATAGTGAATCACAGAAAGGTTACAACACTTTTTTCAGAATGAAGTACTCACTGGAGCGATTTTTACTTACTGGATCTAACCAGTTACGTTCAGCCGATGAGCAAAGCTGAGTTCCGAAAAAAGTGTTGTAACCATTCTATGACCCACTGTATATAGATACACTACTGTTCATAAATTTGCAATATTCTTGCACGAAAAGTATTTGAAGTATTTTAATGATAAAAATCATAAGAAAATTTTAAAAAATGCATTTTAAAGAGAAAAGAGTTTTATCTTAAATTTGAATTTTATCTCTATACATTTCATTTCCAAATTATATAAAATTAAAAATTGATATTTTTTGAGACTTTTTATTATTTTTTAAGATTGTACCTGAATGAAACATCATTGAATAAAATTTTATAAATAAACACTTTTAAATAGAGTTTTTAAGCTCTTCAAGATGCTTCTTGAAAAATTGATACGATGTTTTTTCGTAAAAATATTAAATTTTTTTCGTTATGTAAAATTTTTCATTGTGCAAAAATTTTTTCTAAAATATTTTTTAACTTCGAAATTAAAAAGTTAAAAGAGAAAAATATCATTGTCAACGTTTATATATGCTTCATATATTGTAATTTTTTAAAAATCTTTTTCCAACCATTAATAATTTTTATTAAATTAATGATCGAAAAAAGTTTTTAAAAAATGTTGAAAAAATTTATAGAAGTAAAATTTTCATATCAAAAGTGCTTTTTTTTAATGCCAAAAAAATACATTACAGAAATACAGACAACTCAAATTATTGCGATAGAATACAGGTGCGATGATAGATAAAAGTTTTTGGAAAAAAACTTGAAAATTTACTGTTCATTTAAATCGTCATAATTCATTGAAAAAAAATCGTAACGTAATGATTACAGAACATTTAAAAAGAAAATATTATACTAGTTGGAAAAGTCACTTATTACTGAAAAACTTTTATTAACTTTTTATTTATAACTCGTTATTTTTAGAATGCGTTCAGACTAGAAACATCAAGCGTCAAACAGTGAGCAGTAAACTAATCAGTGAGGCGATACCAGCAGTGCCGTAAAAAATATCGCTTCGCTGCTGCTCGCTGTTTGACGCTTGACGCTTCTAGTTTGAATGTACCCTTAAGAAAATGAGTGTCAGCATGAAAAGCCTTTATTCGTTTCTTGGAAAAAGTAATTCGTCGATGCGTTACAACAGTTACGTATTACTTTTTTCAGTAAATACAATCGGCGAAAAGATAATTTTTTTAAAAAGCCGAATAAGAAAGGAACTTAATTTATTTTGCACTTCGAGATGTGATGGAAACCAACACGCCTTGCTACGTCCTTATGCCAATTTTGAAATATCTCGAATAATGTTCTACCTTCTGGTTTCTTACGCCAGAGAAGAGAGCCGGATAAACACTCGATAGATTATTTCGCATCGCAAAACAGAAAACACTCGATGGAAGACTTTCCTCTTGGCAAAGCGACCAGCTCTAAAATAACGAATAGTTCTCTCTCTCTCTCTCTCTCTCTCTCTCTCTCTCTCTCTCCGCTCTAGAGAGAAAGGAAATGGACAACTCTCCGAGAGAGAGAGAGAGAGAGAGAGAGAGAGAGAGAGAGAGAGAGAGAGAGAGAGAGAGAAGGGAAGAGGGGAGGAGAACATTAGAAAGAGTTAGAGGAAGAACAGATGTTGCAAACGCGCTTAAAAATAAAGTCTTACGTTTCTGTTCAAGTTCGCTCGCGCGAAGAAATTAGTCAAGTTCTTTTTCGAAGGCGAGACAGGGACATTTTGGTCGATCTTTTGGTTAGAGCCTCGAATTTTTCATAAGGATGAGAGCACGATGGAATGTATGAGGGTCAATTTTGCACTCGGTAAAACGTGAGAGATTGAAGGAGAAAAGGTGAGATCTCTCGTCTTGTAGGTAGAGGTTGCCGGACTGTCAAATGTTGTTAGACGTAATCGAAAAATGACGACCACCCACGGCGGCCACATGTACTACGTAATTAAAGTGCCCAAGGATATCAACGATGGCAACGAGAGGTAATTGCATTAGATAAGCCTCCTCGATAATATCTCTTTCTAAGTCCACTTCAGAAACTTTGGTTTCTTCTTTGTTTGCGTTCTATTCATATCATATTTCGTCGGTCCGCCGTATGTGAAATGTCATATTCTGAAAGCGTCAGTTTTTATGATTCTTATGGAGCCATGTTCTCCGATAATCATGAATATTGCATAACATTAGAGCTAGAGATAATTTCTTTAATACGCTTCAATTCCTGCGAGACGTTTGCATGTTTCTAGTAAAAAATTTATGAGGCCTCGTAGAAAATAGTAAATTATTTAATTTTTTTAAATTTTATATTCACGTAAAACTGTATATAAATTTTATATATGTACACTACAGGGTATCTCCAGATTTTCCGTACGAACTCTGACAGTATAAGTCATTGTTGTACTTAAAAATTACAGCAAAAATATAAAATCTGTAATATACTCTAAGTAATATTTCATTCGATGAAGACAAGTACGATATTGGTTAAACAAACATTATTCCGAAAGGAAAGTGAATTGTTCAGAAAGATATTTCTTCAGCCTTCAAGATCAACAGATCTAACTTTTAGACTTCTATATGTGGACATTGAAAAACAAAGTTTATTAAATACATGTCATATTAAGAGTCGAAGGAATACGCAAGAATACGTCTGCAAAATGAGACTTTGAAAGTCTCTCGACTTGGAAAGTCCACTGAGATGTAAGAATGATATTTCCGACCTAATTTTTTGTGCTGACGAATTCAAATCTGGTCACAGAAATTGTTTAGCATGTCAGGATTTTGAGATATTCTAACTTAAAAGATCATTTTTTGGTATGTTCAGATTATAATAACTTTGAAACGTAATAATATCTGCTGGCCAATAGATTCGGATTCGTCATGGAAAAATTACAGAAATGCATATATGTATTTTCCAAAATGATTTTTTACAATTGCAGGAATAAATTGTATTAATAAATTCCTTGTTCTTTAGTAGATAAGCACCGAACGCTCATTAGACTAATTTTTTTTAACACTTTGTATCAAACATTTGTTTTTTTTGGATCGCTATTGATTATGAAGTTAAAGTCAAAATTTAAACATTTAGAATGAAGCCAATATGATGTTTTAAAGCTTAATTCAAAGTTTAATAGTTATAATTACGTCGATTTTTTTAATTTCAACTTTAAACGCGTAATATATAATGTTTTTTTATATTGGTAGTTATTAAAAAATTATTGATCTAAATATGACATTTCATGTATATAACTAGCTTGATATTTCTTGTTCATTGTCTCATTCCGCATTTTTTCTCATTCTCTTTCATGCTTTTTTTTCTTGTTTTATCCGCCTCCTTTCTTCTTCTCATGCCGTTTTTTTTTTTCATCGCGAGAATAATCGGCTAAATTTGATCGTCGCGTAACCTTACTCGAACTATACATTGCGTCGGCCTTAAAGAGCAAAGAGCGACGTCTCCTCGAAGGTCTTCAACTCCTGATTGTATAAACCTAAAAAAGGATTATACATTTAGAGATTCGTCAAATCTTTGCTAACAATAAATATATACATATATATATATAAATTACGTTCAGCCTAAAATATTTTTTTCTAAGTTCTTTGCAGTTATACAAACTCAATATTGTTCGTTTAAATATAATCTGAGATCCGTTGGATACTTATGCTATTCATATGAAATATAATTTATAAAACTTATATTAAAACTTATATTAAAACTTATATTAAATTTTAACCTCAGGTGACATTTATATCAAAGTAAATGAATTTCTATTTGTGCATATTTTAATTCTGTAAAAAAAATTTTGCAATCCGTAAAGTCAACTTTTTGGTTGCACTGTAATTCATGGTAATTGCTGTCGCTCCAGCATTCCCTTAAGAAACATGAAAAATAAAAGAAACTCAATTGTGTTTCGAATCTTCGCCTTTAGCGAAGTTATCTTGGATTCATCGAATAACCTCAACAAAACTAACGAAAGAAAAACGGAAGTCAATTGCGATCGATCGCACCATCGGAAATTCGAGCCAGTCCTCGTTTCCTATCCGTCTAGACGTTATTTCAAAACGATCGATTACATTACACAGCTATCTCATTGCGACGAACGTTAACGATAATCCAGGAAAGCCATCAAATTTCTCAATAGTACCTAATAATAATATGACACAATTTTGAATTTACGAATTTGTTATAAATTTCCACATTAGCAATTAGAGATCAAATTATGTATGTATACTTATATGTATAGGATGGCCTGTAACTAATACCTTTTAAGAACGTGTTACTAAGATAATTTTGAGTGGAAAATCCTAATACGAAAAGAAACAAAACAATTTTGGTAAAAAATTTTTATTTCATAAAATACATTTCTTTTAAAAGATCTTCAAATCTTGTTTTTTTTTTTTTTCCTTAAAATTATGTTTCTTTTCAGATATATTAAAATAAGTATTTATATATCTTAAATAAGTATTTAAATTAAACTGGATATAAATAATACTTATTTTTTTATTTAAATGTTTAATTTAAATGTTTACAATTATAAAAAGATTACTGTAGTTAATATTTTAAAAATATTTTGATCATAATTCATAGAACTTTCCAAATTCACACATTAAAAAAGTTTCAGACAAAAGTTATGTGACTTTGAGTGGGACATAGATCATAAGATAATATATACCATTAATTTGATTTTAATTTGATTATATTATACTATTATATAAGAATATGCAATGAAAAATCGCGGGTTCCATTTAAAAAATTCAAAATGTCCTTGCTCTAACTTTGATATTCAAGATCAAATACCCATGTGATATACCATCTTGTATTTTCCTCGAAGTTACATGACTTTTGTCTGAAACTTTTTTCAATCCCACGTCTTTTTCTCGAATTTCGCCTGGGAAGATTAAAATAAAACACCCTGTATATATATGTATACATATATATACACATAAATGTTTTCTCTTATATTGATTCTCTAATATTGATAACAGTTTTTAGAATAACAGTTTGCGAAATTTCACAAAAGAAGAATAAACTTTTTTAAGACCGCAAATATGAATACACAATTGAATAACTAAAAACTCTTAAAAAACGATCTAAGTTAGATGATCAGAAGTCAGCGTGCATACGTTACTGTGAATAGGTAACAGAGCATTACAGCGCAATTAAGCGCAGTACAATGACAAAGTTAATGTCACGGTCATTGTGCAATGGACACGGTGTGATCGCAATTGAACACAATTTATTCGTTCGCCCGCAACTAATCGGGTATCGTTGAATATATGTAGGGTGACGTGTTTGATATTGAGGATATTAACAATAAAAACTTTTTTTTTTGTTAACGGAATTAATGATAAATCTGTTGATATAAATCGTAAGCGATACGAATAATTGATATCATTAATGTAGCTATCTTTCTTGACTGGCGATATTTTTACATGACATTTTCGATATCGGATGTAAAATAATTGTTTGAAAATAAAATAATCGGTACATTCAGTGGCACAAGAGCATTATCCGCAGCTTCCCGAAAGAAGCAAAATATATTAAAATTTAAAGTTATATTCTAAAAATACATTATATGCATTAAATTGCATTTACTTAGTATGATGTGTTTAATCATTATTAAAAGCAGCAGGAGCTGTGACCGTTATGAACTTTATTTCCTATTGATTATGTATTCATATGTAGTTACAATAAGATTCTTATTATTGGGTTGTCCGAAAAGTTCGTTCCGATTTTGAAGGAAAATTGAAACGCAGAAGATTTAAATTTTAGTATATTTATTAAATTTAAATCTTTCGCGGCACGAACTTTCCGGACAATCCAATATATCATGTCGCCTGAAATGAAGATATTTGTTTTCACACATATACTAATTACTACGAAGAATATTACTAAGGCCTCGAAGAATATTACTAAGATGGTCTAAAAGTTTAGAACGCTCATATAGAATGCAAGAGATTCGAGTTCGATCTCCGATTGAAACAATATTTTCCACATTAAATTTATTTACAGATTTTCAGCACATTAACATCTCTCTAATGGGAGAATGATGTCTGAGAATGATTGAGCATCAAATTATTAAATTGCTTATTAATATAAGTTGTGATATCCATACCACTGTAGTAGTTCAGTTGCATTTTTAAGTCCGGAAAATCAATTCGACGCGCAATGACTACATGTATATAAATTCATATGGAAATTATTTAAATATATCTAAAATCTAACTTCGACCGTTATAGATTTTAATTCTTATTTGTTGTGTATTTATTTATCAATCAAAAATTAAACATGTGGTATCTATATTCTTATTATAGAGATTTTTATTTTATTTAACCTATCTAATAAAACTTACTGATGCCATCGCTATTAAACAACTACGAACTATCATTTTATTCTTCAAATACTTTCCATTTACATAAAGAATCATTTATACTAGCTGTAATCTGTAAGAATAGACCAATCACAGTCGAATGAGAGGGAAATAATCGATTATGATTGATCAATTCTTACAGATTACGGTCAATATAAATAATCTTTAATTTTTGTCTCTGACAACATTACGTTCCATTTAGCACTTGCAAATTCTAAATTTGTTTGTTTAATATTTGAAATAACAAAAATGAAATGATTCTGAGCGTCAAGTGGAACTCATCCCAAATCGAAATGCACGTTTAATATTTTCAGAGAAATCCAATAAAAGTCTGAAAATTTCAGAGAAAACTTTTCGAGAAAAATCGCACGATAAATCACTCTCATGATAAGTAATGGTAATACGGAAATGTTATGATATAAATTTCTACGAAATAACAAATTTGGTGCTTACTAAAGCAATTCAACTTTGTCTTAAGAAGAGACAAGAGATTTCGATGATTAAATTGAAAGCGAAATTTGCGAAAATTTATTTCAGTGAAAAAAACATAAATGGGCATAATTCTCCGTTTTGTTATTTTTATTATATATATTATATATATTTGAAAAATAAAAAATTAACTTGTAATACAAAATTTTTTGAAAATATTATATATTTGAAAATAATAAAATTTCTGTGTGTCATTGAAAATTTCGATTTTTCGATTTTTCTCATGATTCCATGAATTTTAAAGTGAATGTCCATTACTTCTTTTACTGAAATATAATCGCTTTCATCTTTAACGTTACCATACGAATCTCTTGTCCCCTTTTAAGAAATGTAAACTTGATTTATAAAATTATTGTAAGTTTCTAAATAACTATATTTAGAAATTTTAATTGGATTTCTATCAAGTCGAGTTGTTTATTTTCCTGATTATAATAACATAAATAGGTCAATATCGATAATCCTGATCTTCCGCTCTGTTGCTTCAAAAGTTTTCATTAAGCTAACTATATTAAGAAAGAAAAATGCCTGAGTGCACAAAATGACGCTTGAACAAGTAAAATAAATGTTAAGTTGCGATTGAAAAAAATTGCATAATTAAACCGTTTGTTTAACAGTGTTAATTATTAATGTGACAAAATTTACTATTGCATCAATATGTGATATGTTCAATTTTACATTTTTTTTTAAATAATAATCAGTCAGTGTCTCTTATATACATATACATCAAAGTTTTGTTCCTAATGCGTATTAACGATCGCGATCTTTTACATTTATCAAGAAGTTATCTCGTGCTAGAAAACATTTTTCATGTAAAACGCAATTTTTATGCAGCGAGATCCATCATTAAGATATCAAC
>NW_017259279.1:641765-646228 GCF_001594045.1 Atta colombica | reverse complement strand
ATATATATAATATTAGATTTCTTATTTAAATTTAAGAATGAAATTTTTATGAAATGATATAAAATTTTTAATTACTTATTTATCTCATATTTAGAAATAAACTCTTTAATACATGAAATTCAAATGCATATAAAGAATAAAAGAGGCACATAACAATAGTATTTGATAAGTTCAATTTTAGAAAGACATGCGATGTATTCAATATACAATTGAAAAGTAATGATTTGCATTGAATTGCAATGAAAGTAATAATCGTTATCTGATCAAAAAATTTCAACATCTTATCACGATTAATCGCGAATTATTTAAACGAGAGAAGAAATTAAAATTAAATGCGATAATACTTTCTGATTTTAGTACGGACAGCGGCTGGGACAATCCATTCAGACCGGATGGCGATCTCTCTCGGGAAGCCGATGAGATCGTCGAATTAATAAAGGGTGGGAAACCGATCACGCCGACTCCGGGTCAGAACGCGCCGCCGTTACCAGGATGCGATGGCAAATCAGGCGATTCAAGTACCAGCCCGCTTCTTAAATCTGCGAATTGTCACGCTAACTCGTCACCGAGGCCCGGTCAGGAGAATGGCAGTGCACGAGGTGGCACTCCTTCGAAAATTGCCGGCAACCAACCTGTTAACGAAAAGGTAAAGTGTTGATGAAAAAGATGCATCACTGCTCGATACAACAACTTGTTCAATTTTTGTGTCTAATTGTTAATTTGATAGTATAATGTTTGCATTTAAATAAAAAACAAATACAATAAAAAATCTCTAAGAACCGATGCAAGATATTGTTGCGAATTATGATTTATTTTATATAATAATGCAACAAATGGTTTACGTTTTGATCTACCCTGGAAAAATATTTATTGGGTTGTCCGGAAAGTGCCGATTTTGAAGGAAAATTGAAATGCAGAAGATTTAAATTTTAATATACATTTATTAAATTTAAATCTTTTGTGGCACGAATTTTCCGGACCACCCAATATAATTACCTAATTATGCTGGGGTTTTTTAATATTGCAACATAGAAAATTACAGATTATATTAATTTTACATGCAATATATATTTACAAGATTCCATTAAATATGAAATTTTACATACAAAATGTAAAATGTAAAGGCGAGCAGACTTATTAGCCACTTTGCTTTATCCATTATTTTCTAGGCACGTTAAGTTTACAGATTCTGATTGGTTACAATAACATGATGTCCAGTAAAATCTGGCTAATTAATTCAGAGATAATTCCAGGATATTCCAGGTAAAAATCCTGGTTTTTTTCCAGGATTTATATCCATCGATTAATTTTCATTATTTAATTAATTTTCATCTTAATCATGGGTCGGAACGTAAACGATTTGTTGTATTATTATATAAATAAATCATAATCATTCGCAATAATATCTTGCAGCTCTTAAAGCTTTTTATTTATCCTTGATTCATTTTTTGAGTGGCACAATTTCATTAATTGTTCATATTTAAAGTTTGAAGGTCTGCCGAATTAAACTAGAACATTATTAGATACAAGAATCAAGATAAAAATGAAGATAAGTTAATCAGCCATTCGTAATGATGTCTGGTTCAGGTCGGCGCATCTCGGACTGCAACAGTGGAAGTTGCGAGGATGACGGCGCAGGGCCCGGGCGATGCGTCACAGGTCGAGCACGTTACCCTGAAGAAGAAGCCTAAGTGCAAGTGCTGCGTGCTGCAGTAATGATCGCGCGACGGAGCCAGCGGGGACGCGCACGAGAGACGATCCTCCTCCATTATCGGGAGCATAACTTCAGCTTCGTGGCTATTGAAGAAATCACAACTGGGCAACTCGAGGTATCGAGGACGCATCGATGAAGAAGCGACTCGAAGAGGATGCCGGAACAGGAAAGTGCCGGCATTCCAAACACGCTCGAGACCTAGAGAACAGGTCCAGAAGATAATTTCTTAGAGGAAGAAAAAGGTTTCGTCTTTAAAGAAAGTGAAGAAAGTGGAAACGAAATATTGGAAACGATGAGAATATGATTGGATATACGAGAACATCAGATTAGAAATCTGAAAAAAATGACACGAGCAGCAAGTCAAACAAGATGTCAAAGAAGCTTCTTGTATCTTTCAATCATGAAGAAAAGGGAAACAAGAAAGAATATTTTGATGGTAACAAGAGCAAATTTAATCGGAAGAAAATGAGGTAAGAGGCTATCGATATATATTCTTGTTGAGGAGATTGGAATCTCTCTTAAAATGCTCTGGAACATGAAGTTAACCCTTGCCGTGGAAGATTGGACTCTCGCCAGGCTATCTCTGGCTTTCAAACACGGAAAAGAGGGATCCACGTGGAGGATGAGACAAGGAACGTCAGTGCGCGAACATTGAACCGCTTTTCGAGAGACAATGATATTTTAATGATGTCACGAGAGAGACCAGAGTTAGGAAAGAAATGGAAAGAGAAAGAGAAAGAAAAAGAAATATATATATATTATACATACAAAACTATATTGTAGATACAGAATGGTAGCTGTATAGCTTATATGCTTTTACTATCGTGGTTAATAATCATCAAGATTATCGTGATTTAAAAAATGCATCGTACGCGTAGAGCGAGAAAGGAAAAGAAAGAATGTGCGAGAGAAAGCGCGAATGTGAATGAGAGAGAAAGGGAGGGATGATGAATAATATGACTATAT
The DNA here is from genome assembly GCF_001594045.1 of Atta colombica. NCBI lineage: Eukaryota > Metazoa > Arthropoda > Insecta > Hymenoptera > Formicidae > Atta > Atta colombica. The sequence goes on along the minus strand of NW_017259279.1, from coordinate 643,548 downwards.
AGGTGGGAAGAATGTGCGCGACGAGGCATGTAGGCTGCGTTTAGAGAGCGTTATCAATGTTTTTTGTATCATATTATCCTTCACATTCTAACGGTGAGGATAGAATGACATAAATAACGCTAATAACGTCTTCCCGAACGCAATTGTAAAGTTCCGCGGGACGTCATTCGTCCGTTAGATCTCGATGCAAACAGATATATCGCCGTTTCTGAGGAAGCTAACTTGGCAGCTTTGATCAATTTTTCTTTGCACTGCGAAGGATTTTCAACGCGTCGAACATCACTGTATACAGAGGGAGTGTGCCAAATATACCGCATGCTCATTCGCAAATTTCTGGATCAGTTTTCCTTCAGTGTCACATTATACCGTTTCACAGGTGCAACACATGTATGGCATATCCAACTCAACTTTGTTTATAATTTTTATAAAAATGAATACATTGAAGAAATTTTGTTAAACATAATTAACAACTTTTTTTCAATTAAAAGGATACAACAATATCTAACAAATGTATGTATTTTTATTAGTAAAAATATTATGAGTAATATAAACAGAAGTTTCGAAAAAAATCATTTTCGAAAAAAGCTGGATATGCCATATCGAAAGTGGCATTGAAGAGTTAATAATTTTACGCTTTATTTTTAATTGCTTCTAATTTAGAAATTAACTGATATGTCTATGATCGAGAGAGAGTACGCAGTTTTTGGCACTCTGTACAATAGATAGGCGTTTATTTTATTAAAGTGGTTCTTTAGTAAAGTATCGAAAATTTGAGGCACTTTATCAGTATCCATTCAAAATCACAAATATCTACATAATTTTGGATAAAATGTTAAAACTACGTATATATTTTAATGAATAGTATAAAATACACAATAGAATACAAAAAGTAATGAAATAAAAAGAAGTTGATTTCTTGTAAAATTTTCCAGAAAGCAAAGTCTCGCTTCAACAAAATCGAACAAATCTATGATCGCTTATGATGTCGGCAACTTTGCTATAAATTTGTCTTCAACGATTTCGAATATATTCATTGTAGCAATGCTACTTAGGTTGTTTTATATGACAATTTGGCAATGTTGCATCGTTGAATTACATTATAATTATAAGCGAGGTTTTTATATCGTAATTTTTTAAACTTTAGAGAAGTGGTAATATTTGTGTGTATTTACTCAAAAAAAGTGTCTCCGATCCTTACGTGGCACTAAGTTATACGTTAAAAGTTACATTTTCAACATTTTTTTCTCTCATTTCATCGTTAATCTACCTAAGAATTTTGCACGTATATCAACTTCGGCATTTCGACTTTATTATATAAAGAAGTTAGACATTTCTATAATAATTCGATTTACTAAAGAATCAACTTAAACGCATCGAAGAGTTCCGTAGATAAAATTTCTCTCTTTTTCCTCATCTATTATTTTATACAAAATTCTATTAAAAAATCATTATTCTGTTGCCCTTTTTCTTCACTTTTTCTTATCTTTGTTTCACTTTTCAAAAATTCATATTTCACATACAAGTAAGAGGCATTAATAATAGGATAGGCATCAAATATCTCTCCCCCATTTTACATTGAATGTATTTCGAAAACAAAATTCCTTTTGAACGATCGACGTTTCAAAAATACATATTTTATCGATAAAGATAAAAATATTTAAGTTCGTTAATTAGTTATTGTATTTTGATCATAATAAATCAATGAAGATTTTCGTAAAATTAAAATACAATAATGCTAATTGCAATAAATGTTATAAGTCGAATGTCCCTTCATATTTATTAG
>NW_017259279.1:641090-641665 GCF_001594045.1 Atta colombica | reverse complement strand
TTTATATGTTAGAAATGATATAATGAGCTTTCTTCTTAATTCATATTTTCTGAAATCTTTAATGCTAGCCTCATAACTAGTATTTAATGATAAGGTAGCTAATTGATGATAATGTTTCCAATTTTATCTGCGGAACTCTAAAGGAAAAGGATTATTTTTTACGCAGGTATAAATATCGTTAAACGTGTTATTGCTCTTACAAAGATCGAGTCTTAAAAATCTTCACGCGTGTCTCTTTTAGGACAACTGTTGGATCAGTTGATTACCTTCGAATCGGTAAGTCCGCCCTCAATTTTGTCCGCCACAATGCGAAATTAATCCCGAATCCTTTTTTATAACGATCAATTATATACATGTGAGATTTTTTATCGAATTATGCAAAGTATTTGACTTGATTACAATTTTGTAGCAAAAAATTGGCAGGGAATAAGAAAGAAGAAGTTATTCTTCTTCTGCGGTTAATCATGATGAACAGAATTGCGCCTTTTTGAACATGTCAAGGATTCGAACTTGAACCTCGTCATGTTTCATCGAGTACCTAAGTGCATTTCGTTGATTATTATCATGAGCGCCGC
>NW_017259279.1:626376-640990 GCF_001594045.1 Atta colombica | reverse complement strand
AAATTTTTGGGAAATTATGAAAGATATGGATAAATGTTTCAAATGAAAGTTGTATGATCTAGAGGGACGCAAATATTAATAAAATTGATTTTCGAAAAAATTATTAATTTTCAATGTCATATGAAGATTATTATCACTTTATTTTGTTGAATTATATAATTTTTTTATATAAAATGATTTCTCTAATTATTCTATCTGTAAAAGTATTATGGTAAAGCTATAAAAAAATCAATAGTCTAAGAAATATTTTATACTTTATTTTGACACATATTGACATGAAATATTAATTATTTCGTAACTATTAATTTTTTAATAATCGTACTTTAATATTTTTATGAATAAAATAATGAGCTGTATCAATTAGTGTAAAGAAAAATACATAGTTTAAAAAATATATAGACAAAAATATATAGATAATAGATAATTTTTTTAATAAGTAATTACGTGTTTTCTTTATACTTGATTCATCTTATTATTTTGTTCATAAAAATATTAAGATATAATTATCAAAAAATTAATAATTCATGAATTATTTGATATTTCATGTCAATATATGTGTGTCAAAATAAAATAAAATATCTCATAAACTATTAATTTTTTGTCTCTATCTTAATATTTTTATATGCAAACTAATTGAAGGAATCATATTATGCAAAAAGAAATCTCACAATTCCATTATAAGAAATGAATGTGAAGGTGATTCTTCATATCTTTTACAACAACTCTCTAGACATGTCCTTCATGTCTTTTTGACTTTTTTGACATCTAAAAAAAAACAACGTGATACAAATACATCTTCCTTGAAACCGTTCAACTTTTATCTGAAATATTTTTAATAAAATATTTATCTTATATATTTTTCAAGATATTTACTTGAAGAAATTAAAATGAGACTCGGCATACGCAGAAATACGCTTTATTATTAAACCGAAAAAATTATAATTTTGTCCATTGTCTTGTACTACATTAATGCATAGTATCTGAAATTCTGAATTAAAAAAATTTATTTAGTTCTTTTTTTCGTCTCTTTTCAAAAACTCAGAACGTGCCTCTCTGCATTTTTCTTACGACGCCCATGATTTTTACGTACCTGCGTTAATGAGTTCCGCGTTCGATCGGGGCGAGCTGGTATGAAATATTATAAATTATTAAAAACTCACGACCACGATGAGTCTTAAATTATATAATTTAAATTTTATAAATACATAGAACAATTGGTTCCAAATTAGTCACAGAATCTGTCGTTAAAATGTATAATTTGATCAAAACGCTTCAACAGCCCAGCTTGCTCTAATCGGCGGCGAAGCGGAAGTGCCGGGAAAAAGAAACACTATTATTCGAACGGTATTGAAGATACTATTTTCTTAATTAACAAGCCGGTCGAAGAAGGAAACTCGGCGCCTTCCCACTTCTGCGGTGGCGATTTTTAATGGACGAAAACAATTTATTGTGCGAACTAGTCGAAGGTATCGGGAGGTATTAACTCTTCGTGGCGGCGATCACACAAAGTGTTTTTTGTATTATAATTGTTTTAAAGCCCTAGTTACGTATCTATATATAAGAGATAATTACAAGAGGGTGAATATTGTATCATTGCGTGTAAAGCACGACGCTAAATCTGTTTGAAATCCTTTTTAATTTTAAATTGTAAAATAAATGCCCCTTTCTAAACAATATCAATAATTTATATCGAATAGAATCAACAGTGTTGTAACAAGTATCTTTTGTAAGATATCTAGGTATATAGATACTCTGTGGAAAAAGTACCTAGTGACAAGTATAGATACATTTTTTCACAATTTTTTAAATTATCTAGATACAGATACATCAGTAATATCTGAAAGATTTAGTTATTTTTTAGATATTTCTTACAAAAAAAACTGCATAAACGAATTTTATTTTGCAAACTACTACTTATGTAGTATTTATACAAATATTTAGATAATTGTTATTTGTCATGTTTTTTATAAAACAATAATGTATTGGAAAATCGATTTCTTTTTGGAATTAAAATTATGTTTATAATATAATGACATAATGTATAGAGAGAATGACATATATACATAGACCAAGAATTCTGTTCGAGAGCTTGAAGATGATAGAATCTGTGATCCCGTTATGTCTCTTTCTATCTTCAAAGAAAGAAGAGATAGCATAGAACCTCGATGATCACAGAAGTCAATCTTAAGTTACTTAAAACTTAAACTGTCAATTTCCAACTCCATCACTGAAAAAAAATGGGAAAGTTTGGTCTATGTATACTATCGATATATATAGATAAATATCTTGTAACTATGTATTTAAATTTAAAAAGTATTCTACAAAGCTACTTATAAAGACCTAGATAATGCTCTTAGGTACTGCTAAAGTACCTGGGTACTATACTAAGATACTTATACCCATGATAGAATAAGAAAAGTGAGTTATTGCGCATAATAGCGGAAAAGAATGGGGAACACGAAATGACAACTAATATTGGACTCGTACAAATTTCTCGCACGAATTTCAAACACGCATTACTGATCAGAAATAAAAGCACAGTAAATTTATTGAAAATAGCAATATAACAATATATTAATCCATAAATCATAAAAATATAAAAACTTTTAAAATATCATTAAAATATAGTAAATGTAACATTACACATTTGTTTGTTTTCTTAGCTTTTTCGATTGTTTAGTCAATCACTTACAAATGCTTTAAAATGCTTTCTTCTCAAGAATTTTATACACATAAACGGTCGTTAGAAAATAATTTCCACTTAATTGCGTGCTCACAAAAATGGCAAAAGCATATTATCAGTCATATTAGATTTCCATGATACTAATATGGTTGGCTGTCAGCTTCTCACTGTTTGAACTACTGCGCATTCACGGAAATAGCTCACTTTTTTTATTCCTATGCTTATACCTAGATATGTTACAACACTGGGTATCAACAATTCGATTTTAAGTCCCGCTAGAATAGATAGTGAACGTAATGCAACGGAATATATCTTTACTTTTCTTATTCTTTTATCTGCTCTGAAATGTGCCCTTTCGCAAAACTTGCGTTAATCTTCGTGAGAATCCATAAAAACTTCGATCGGATCCGAAAATATTCAATATTTCGCGTGCCGCGAAGAGCCGCTCGAGCGCAGTTTGCGCAATGCAAGAGGATCTATAACGCGCATACCTACATACAAGAACCTCTTAACGTCTGTTCCCACGCAAAATGTTGACTCTGCTGAGCTTACAGATATTAAACGAATATTAAATGTCTTGTTAAAAAAACATTATATGAAGTACATATTCACTATTTAACATGAGGCCTACGAAGATAGATTCAGAATATCGCGAATATTAAGTGCCATAATTAAAATTGAAATCCAAAACTTCGTAGATGGAAGAAATATAACTCGGCGAGCTTTGCCTAGCGAATAATTTGAATGAAAATTCATAAATTAACTCTAGCCATAAAATCGTAAAGTATGTAGAAGCTCGTCTTCGGATCTATTCTCGTAGGTCAATGGTCTCCTAGTCAAACGCCTATCCATCTCTTCATTTCTTCGGTATCTAATAAGAATATATAAAATATCTTCACTGTAATTTCAGGATACTTGAAACATCTACTTTTTTAGCTACATATCTATTTAATGAAAGATGATCACTTCTGTGAATTATGTATATCCTTGCTATTGGTTCGCAATACAAATAATTTATCGAGTTTCACGATAAATAACGAAAACTACAAAATGTCGAAATATAGACATTCAGGAGGTTTAAGCAGTTGCGAGAGAAATAGAAGAAATCGAAAATGAGTTTTTTGAATTTATAGAAGGCATATTATATGGGTTTGAAATCATTGATTAGGTTGAAACTTACGTAAGTAATTACTGGAAATACATGATTACATTGTGCTTAATATTTTAAACGCACTTTTCTCGAAACTATATCTTTCAAACTAGCTCCCATGATTTCAAACAAATTAATGAATCCATCGACTTCGTCTTTTAGCTACATATTTCAAATACCTCTCTTTATCATTGAAAGCACCGAAATTAAAAGATATTAATTTATTCATTTTATTTCTAACATAGATTTAAAAAATTTTAGCAAATTTTTAAGCGCTATTTTTATATGCATTATAATTATTTAAAAAATAATTCTTTTTTTATAATTCTGCTTTCAATGATAATTGAACATCTTTAGATTAATAATTTGATTTGATATTTCATTTCAGATAACTGAGAATCAAGATTTTATGGCAGCCATGAGATGATGCGCGTTTGGATACGTCCCATGTTTATTTTTATGCTTATCACAATTTTCATTAAGTATTTTTTTTAATTTGAAAAAAAATTCCTGAGTCTTAATAAAATATGTACTATTATGCGTATAAAGTTTTAAATCAATCACTTGCATAATTTCCATTAAAAAAAATTCATAAAAATAGCCTTTTTAGTTCGCGAAAAAAATTGTTCCATTACGAATATTTACTATTTTCTAAAAAAAAGTAAAAACTAAACAAATATTAAACGTTTTAAATAACTTATTACGATACTCTTTTGAACAAAAAAGTTTTTAATTAATATAATGCTTTTTTATTACAAATTTTCAATGGAATTTAATATTTAAAGATTCATAAGGAATTTATAAAAAAAATATATCCACAAAGAAAGAAAACGATAACTATTTTAAAATAACAGTTCACATTTTCTCGACACACATTTTCTGGAATATAAAAATATCCTAAGTGATTTCTGGATTAAGTGTGATGTCGATCACGAGCCACGATATGTGGTATATCCGAAAGGATTCAGCAGCAGAGGAATGTGATAATGCTCATTAGGATGTTGCACGTCGAACATCACGTCAATCATCGGGTACATAAAAGCGGTTGCGATTCGCTTGAAATAATCGTTTACCCGAAACTCAATCTTGAATCTGCCAGACCCGGGATTCTCTTGCATGTCTTGCAACAAATTTTGGCAGCGTCCATTCGAATCTGTCGTGCTATGAAAAAAAATTGAAAATTAATAATGATGAATAATACAGTTAATATCCATTCTCGCTTAACAATCTCAATATTATGTAGGCTCCAATGATATAATAAAAAATAATTAAAAGCCTCTAAGAATCAACGCTAGTTATAGTTGCGTATAAAAATTTATTATTATCAATTACAAATTAAAATATGTTTCGACCCGCGCGTTTAGGGTTCTCCTCTTCAGTAATAAAAGTCTTTAAAAATCTTTAATATATAGTGAGCTTTCTACATTACGTAAAAAACCGTTGTGTTACGTGAAAAAACATAAAACACGATGTCAGCCATTAGGTAGGAGCAATCATATGCAAAAGTATTTTAATATGCATGCATGCCAGCTCTGTATATGTACATATATATAATACATATATATACATGCAGAGCATGCTTTCCTTTTTCAAATGAAATTCTTACAAATAAAACATTTATATATATAAAAAAATATATGAGACAATGCAAAATGTACCTTTCTTTCAAAAAAATCCACTTGTTATTTTCAAACTTATAGAGACATACAAATAAACCATCAGCAGGCCGACCTCTGCTAGTATCCAAAACATGTGTAGTAATACTTAATTTTTCCTTAATTACAGAAGTACTCATCTATTGTATAAAAAAACACAAAAAACATAAACACAAATTACTGCAATATAACAATAAACTGCAAAAGAAATTCATAACTTCATCTTTGTTTTTAACTTTGGATTTCTATATCACATTGTAGACTAGCGATAATATATTTTGTATTATGCTTAAATAATAATTTGAGTAATCTATTTGAAAAATGATTAAAGATTGATAATTATAAGTAAAAATTAGATTGATAAAAATAAACGAAATAAGAGAAATAATACTATTTTTTCAAAGCGTTTCTTATTGTTTAGAATAGAAAACTATTTGAGCCAGCACAGAACGTACAGCAAATTTCATTTATTTAAAAAGATACATAACGTAAACATGAACATTTCGTAAATATTATTCATTTCATTTCGTAAATTCATTTCATAAATATTTGGAAGTTCCTTCTCAGTGCAAATAAGTCAAACACTAATGAATATAAAGCATTAGTAATCCGTAAATTGTTATATGTTTCAAAATGAACCATTTTTAAGTTGGGTCAAACGTGAGTGCATGTCCAATTAACTTCTTGAACATTAAATTACCCGATTTGCTGAATGAAATAAGTTAATCAAAACAAATATTTTTCAAAAAACATATCTTATAAATGAAAAAAAAAAAACAGGTCTTATAAATGAACTGTAACTTACGTAGGAATTGGGATCATTATATAGAACGAACAATATTAAGCATTATGATCAATAGTATTCATTAAACTGTTTTTATTATAAATTAAATATGCATCAAGTGTAGTCACTTCAATAAAATTAGAAATTTACATGTAATAACAAGAATGTCATTTGACCTGACAATGTCGTTTTTTAAATCGTGATTCATGATTTCTTCTTTTTCATAGGTTTTCGATATAAGTCATAGATGAGAGTATTATCCTTTTTAATCAAACACTCAAAAAATTCATTGAATTGCCTCCTAATTTTATGATAAATTTTAGTCTAGGGTAATAGAAATTAAAAATATCCAAAAGCTCATTTTTGTAAGAATTGTCAAGAGTAAGAGCAATATCGTCCACATATCTTACATAAAAAGATGGAGCGACAAAATTCTTTTTTTTAACGAACACGACTCCAAGTTTTGGATCACAATATTAGCCGCTATGGGGAAAAGTGATGAACTCACTGAGTACATCGAGTCTGTTTGTAAAACTTATTATTAAAAATGAAAAATATATATTTAAGTATTAGATTTATCTTTAAAAAATTCCGTCTTCGTGATGTCAGTATTCTGTTCAATATTAAGGAACCATCTCTTTGATAAATCTTCAAAACTAAATCAATTGGTATATTAGTAAAAAGTGAAACTACGTCAAGAGATAAAAATGAAGCATTCTCCAAAATTGTCAAATTAGAAATATTTGTTATCAATTAGAAACTGTTACTCATAAAGCTTTCTGTAGACGCGGTAGACTGTTGTTATTTTATTCAAAAAAGCAACTAAATCATGAAAGAAATTCCCAACAAACGAAAAGCTAATGACACGAAAAGGATCCAACTTTATCTATTTGTAGTAAACCGTATGCACGAGATAAAATTGGAAATTTGTAAAATTTAAATAAAACTTGTAACAAAAATCCAATATAAATGCATAATGCTTCCAATTTTTAAGTGTTTTTAACTTAGCGATCACCTTGTTCAGAATTTTTTAAATCATACGTTTCAATCTGCAAATGACCCCATTTTCTGTGTATAATCTGCCACTACTATTGCCTTTATCGGTATGTGTGAACAAAATTTGTGGATTATATATTAAAATCAATGTTTTCATCTATTTTTGTGGAAAGCCACATTATCACGTTTTTCTTCGAATCATTATGCCGTGTCACCGCATTTTTATAAATAGTATCCTAAATAATAAATGTTTCGTAATTTTAGAATCGATTGAATAATATTTTGAAGAAGTAATTGTTAAATTTTAATTTAAATATCGATTATTAATCAAGTTATTATTTAATGTATAAAGGTGTCCTCCTGTATTGCGTTGCAATCTTAAAATTTTTGTTATTTTATTTCAGATTCAATTTACGATTACGTTTCAAAATAAATCGAATAAGTGCACAGTTTATAAAATTGATATATTTGCAAAAATTACATATAATATTATTAAATATTTAAGATTCGCTTCGAATGAAAAAATTATTTTTCTTATTTGATAAATTTAGATATCAATATAATATTTTTTGTTAAATATAAATTCCTGTAGAGTCTACATTTTTTAGTTTTCTAAAGCCTATCCAATATACATATATTATGTAGTAATATAATTTTTCGTATTGTACATTACATTTTTGAATAATTTGAGGAAAAGGTTTGATTTACTTCACTGTCACCACACTTAGTATTCATATAACTAACTACGTTCGAACATATGCAGACCGTCTAAATATAGATAAAATGGATCAAAGAGGTCAAGGAATGTGGGCAATGTGCGATTGAAAGATTGATACTTATCTCTAATATACATTCATTAAAATTTAATAATGTCGTTTGTTTAAAAAAATACAATACGTAACATATAATATGATTCAAGCGAAAATAATATACGAATACAATGTTCATAAGAACAAAATTCTATGTGACATGCGAGAATAAAAAGCAAATAAAACATTTACTTACAAAAAACTCTCGAAAACTAACGTATTTTCATAGTTATAGTTTTGTTCAAAAACTTATTTCATTGAATTCATTATTGAACCTTATAGCTTATATTAAAAATAATTCTTAATTGCATGTACCAAGTCATACCTTATACACATAATGTAACAATCTTAATAGCTATCTATGTAAATATATTTTGTTGATTATGCAATATTTTATCTGCAAAAGCATTAAAAATATTTTATTATTTCATTTATATTTTTACTATAATTTCTGTTTATAATATAATCTAATATAATTATATACAGAGTGTAATTAAAATAAAATAACAAATTTCGGGGCAGAGTACCCCACACTAAACATGAAAAAGTTCATATGAAAAACGTCCGCAAACTTATTGTTAGTGAGATACAGTTTAAAATATTTATTAATAGGGAAAAATAAAAAAGTAATAGTTATTATTACTTAATATTATTTATCCAATTTTTAATTACAATAAATGTTTGAAGTGTCTTTCAATACACACTTGGACACATCGGATCATGGATTGTTGCATTCTTTCAAAGATTGCAAATGATATTACAAGCATTAAAGAATTAACGTAGCTTCATTGGCGATTGGAATTTCATAAACTAAAGATTTCAAAAGTCCGCGCAGATAAAAATCTGGAGGATTTAGATCGGCGACTAGCGAATAATATTTAAACATTTTGAGCAATGTCTCAGTGGATTTGCGGACATATGTTCATATAAATTTTTCTTATGTTCTAATGTAGAGGCACGGCTCTAAAGTTTGTTACATTATTTTAGTTACATCATATATAGTATATGATATATGCATGTTATGTATTTTGAACACATTCAATACATATACTAACTTATTTAATTCTCTCTCTCTCTCTCTCTCTCTCTCTCTCTCTCTCTCTCTCTCTCTCTCTCTGCGATATAAAAATAATAAAATACACTCGCAATTTCATCTTCAAAAATTGTGAAGTATTTCTTCGCAACTATCATGAAAGAATTTTTTTTCAATAGCACATTTTACGTGTTACATCTTACTTACGTGCCACGATAAGTTGTGTAACCAAATGGACTTAATAAAAGAGGTATGTGATAGTGAGTTGTTGGTTTTTTTACATCAAATACAATCTCGATGAACGGAAACATGGTATCTATTCTTTTTAGTGTAAAATATTTATCAACATCAAAATGAAGCTTATAACGACCGATTGTACCTTTTATCTTTTCCATCAAATCATCGCAATGACCCTCTGCATTTGTACTACTGAAAAAAAAATTTTTTGTTACCACATTTATATTCTTAACATTTTTCAAAAAAAAAATAAAAAATAAAAAAAAATAACAACAAAGATATTAATCTTAAGTTATAAATTTTCTTTCTTTGTGTGCATCTGTTGTCTTTTCTTGTTTCATGTGCGATTAAAAGTATACATTGAATAATTATATAAAATTAATATCTTAATAACAATATTTCATATTAAAATTACCATTGTTAAAATTGTTAAAATTACCATTGTTAAAATTAAAAACAAAATTTTATAAAATTTAAATACTAAGGGGATGCTATCTCGCGTTTATTTGTTTTATCAATTGAACGCAATAATTTTTATATTAATTTTTCATATGTATTGTTTTTATAGATTTGAAAATTCTCCAGAATTAAAATTTAAACAAATATAACGCAGTCCGGATTGCATGAAAACAAAAAAATTCGAAAATTACAGTTTTATTGCAAACTTCTAGCATCGACTCATTTAACAATATATATAATACTTTTATAAAAAAATTTATATTTTGTGTGTATAAAACAAGTTTTGTGCGGATTACACGGGATTACACGGAAGAACTTTTAAAAATATGCTTAGAAACTAGTATAAAAGACAAAATTGTGTAAAAATTGTATAAATTATTATATTACTACAAATTATTATATTACTACTATAATTCTGTCGGGATTACATTATAAAAGTCCGAAAAATCAATTCAGCGTACAATTTTCATGATGACATACGTAGTATTGAATTATTTAAGCACCAACTTCAATCATTAAAGATTTTTATTTCCTATCGGTTATAAAAATTTTATATCTCGCGTGTCAGTGATATTGATGTATGGTAATATATAATGATTTGCTGATGTTTTATAATTATGTGTAAAATCGGTAAAACACTGTTCAGCTGTCATGTATCCCCTTAATAGAAAATTGATAAATCTTTTGCCTCAAATTATAAAAAACTATATTAAAGAAAATAAAAATATATAATGATTAATTATAAAAAGAGACGTACTTTTCATTCAAGAAAGTCCATTTACCATCCATCAATTTGTATAAGCTAACTTGTAACCCACTAATTGGAACTCCCTTGACATTATCCACAACATATGTAGAAATTCGTAATTTTTTCGATGTTTCCCTGGCTGGTTTCCCTGACGATTTTCCGCTAATCTAGAATAAATAAGATGTCAATCAATAAGCTTACGTTCTGGACCACATAGTAAATGAACGAATAAAAAATTACACATTTTTTTTACCTTCTTAGTCGACAATTTAGTATCAGCCGATTGCTGATTAACAGATTGTTGGCTGGTGCTAGGAATAATCAATGATTGATCGATATTGGAATCTGGCTTTATTTGGATTTTGTTCTCTGATTCGTTTATGATTTTATTTTGATCAGTCAGCATCAATGCTGTTGGGTTACCCTTAAGCTTGGTCAGCACATACTGTGTGCCCGGTTGGAATGTACCGCCAGTTAATGTAAAAGTTTTATTACCACACATTAGAGTGATGGTCTTTTGAGTATTCGGATTCGGCGCAATCGGCACATAATTCATCGTACTTTTACTCGGCATTATGTTTGTCGCGATATTTGTCTGATAAGTTGTACTCAATATCGGTAATGATGTAGTTACGAAATTATCTTTACTATTCTCCAGCTACAAAACAATATTTTTTCTATATATAGTTAATTATGATTTCATATATAAAAATACTTATATAATACAAATACTCACTAATGATTTTCAATATGAGATTTACGTATAATAATATATATAACTAAATTTAAGATTGATTTAATAGCAGTTTTTTAATGTTTATATTTTTCTATCATTCAGAAAAATAAATTACTCACAAGAACTTTTCCATTTTTGGTGGCTTTGATTACCGTTTTTTTATTTTCGCGTGGTTTTGATGTTTCCTGAACATCATCCTCTAGTTCAGGTAAAACAGATATATCATTATTAGTCGATTCTATCACCATCTCTACTTGCACGTTTTCTTGATCCTCGACTATTTCTTCCTCAAGATATTCGTTATGAACATGAGCCATCGCCTTTGTCAAAGGATCTTGACATTTTTCCTACATGAAAAATTAGCATCAAGAAAAAGTATAATATTCGAAAAATCGACAGATGTCAAACTATAAAATTAATATTTTTTATTGCACGCATAATCTGTTGCATAAATTACCTCGGATAATTTGATCTTCTTTATTACAGATATAGAATCCTCATTGGATTGATCACTACTATCCATCTCCTTTTCTTCTTCCTGTTCAATATTGACTTCTTCAATTTTTCCCTTTACATCTTCTAATTCCATTGAGTCATCCTCATCTGTATCTAATCTTTCAACAACATATTCGATATCGTCATCATGATCCTCACCTAGTTCCGCTTGAGAAGAATCATCTATTGTCTAAAATAAAAATTTATACATATATATATATATATATATATGTAAATTAATAAACAATAATTCTAATCAGAGTCAAACATAAGATGAACGCATGTTATTAAAATTAGCATAATACAGCAATTACAGATATTTCGATCTACATTTTAGAGTCCTTCTTAGTACAACAAAGAGGAATTGAAATATATTAGGTGCAGTAAAAAGAAATCCATTATTTTTGCATGAAATTGAATGGAAAAATAATGGATTTCTTTTTACTACACCTAATAATAATAGAGTTCAATACTAAATAGTCTTCAAATAAAATGCAATATTTAAGGTCTGTTCTACAATAGAGTCGTAAGTAGTAAGTCGTAAGAAATTAACCAATCATAGTCGAGTATTCTTCTCACACTTAACTGTGATTGATCAATTTCTTACAGCTTATGACTTGCGACTCTATTGTAGAACAGATAAAATAAAGCCGATCACAAGTTTGTTGCAATAGCCAATCTAAAGCAATTTCAAAATACAAGCTTCAGATTGCTATCGCAACAAACTTGCGATCTATTACAACTAATGTAGAATCTTTAGAAAGTAATCTTTAGAGACTAATCTTTAGAGAGACATAATGCTTCCAATCTATATCATTTATCCTTGGTTATTTTATTTATTATTTATTATTTATTTATTGTCTTTATAAGTACATATTCTATTATCCATGTTCTATTTCTCTCAATTTTCATTTTACATTCGTCTACCAAACAGTTATGTTTGATAACTCTTAATTTGTTTCATGTAAATGAACTAAAGTCTGATTTTAATTATTATTTATATTAACTTTTTAATTTATTCATAATTGTACACAATAAATGGAACAGTCTGATGGAACATGTACAACATATCTTATAGAAACCATTCAATCTTAACAGTCATGTAAGTTTATTTTACTATATTTTTTGCGGATAACTTTATGTATTAGCAATTTAAAATATATTTTTTAGTTGTAATGTAATTTTATAATTAATAGTTTAAGTAAATTTCTTTGTACTGAAGAGAATCTTGACCGTAGGTCGAAATAATATTAACACATCTGTTATAATATTAACACTTTGAATAAATAGTATAAAATACACATGAATAACCAGTGGCTCAAATTGGCATTTTACTTATTTTTTTTATATTTTATATTATTTTTTAGATATTAATTCTTTACGTCGATCATCTGTTTATATTTATTCATTTACATTTAAAGGAAGCAAAAATTGAAGCATTTTGTATCGATGTATAGAGAATTATAATTTAATATGTAATCAGTAATTATATGCTATAATCCGACATGAAACAGTTACAATAATCAGTCTAAAATTTAACTGATTATTCAAAATAATAAGGACACAGGTTAGCGATAAATATATTTTGTATGCAGAGAATATTCGCGAAAGATCGAACGTGAAAACATGATCGCCTGGCGCGCGCTAAGCACTATAATTCAAGCGGCGTGTCTACCAAGCAATCCCTCGTCGCGCAACAAGCGACCGCGACCGATAGACATAAGCCCATATTCAAATTCGAGCTTTTATGAAATGCTTTGAAATGCTATAATATGCGTGACATAAAGTATAGTATGTTAGCGCGCTAACATCGTTGCGCAATCTGAAGGCCATATAGATCGCGTTCAGTAGATTCAGCTGTTGCGAAGCGAATCCGTGAACGCTCGCTGCTATTGGAGTATTCTTTTAGAATATTTTAGATCATCCAATAGTAGTGACCGCTCACAGATCTGCTCCATAATAGTTGAGTCTGTTGAATGCGGCCAGTTAGCGATAGTCCGCGTGGATACGTGCATGTTCAGATAGAAATTAATGTCTTCCCAAGTATTGCGAAAATTGCTATGGTAAAAATACTTTTTGACTCAATTTAATCTGTTCTACCCGAACATGAAATATTTTGCGGTTATTCTGGGACATTCTGTATATTTTTTTTTTTCAATAATAGATATATAATTTTTAAATTAACAAAAGATTTAACAAAAGATACTGACCTCAACTTCTTCCATAAGTCCTATTTCAGGTGCATCGGCATCTGACTTCTGTATCTGTTTCTGTTCCAATTGATATGTCAAAGCCGAGCGTTGATGCTTCATTGTGCATGTATGTTTCAGTAGCGACAAACGATGTGCATGTAAATTCTTTCTGCAATATAGGCAGTAAGCACGAGTCGGTTGATTGGAAACTGAAGTTAGCCATCCTGTTTATAAAAATATTTTAAAAACATTAATATCTTTTACTTAAATAAACTCTATATCAAAGTATTTGTTTAAATTATTATTATTATTTTACTGAAGATTGAGGTAAGATAAATTAAAGTTGAGGTAAATTAAAGTTTAGAATTCAACCAATCAGAAACAAACAACTTATTAATTAATCGAGAAACATCGAATGCGTCATTTGAGTCTGAATTAATCAAACAACTCATTAATCGAAAAAAACCATCAGAAAAAAATTCAATTATCTCTATAAAAATCTTCGATTAATCAAAGCAACACCGCCCATACCACTGATGAGATACTATTAAAGACGATCGGCGCTTATGGAAGTCACGTGCTTGTTAAAATTTAAGTGAGAGTAAGAAACTAATAATATGGTAGTAATTTCATGATT